>NW_009216547.1:0-488 GCF_000690835.1 Fulmarus glacialis
GGTCCCAGCCCCTGCACCGCTGGCAGCTGTGGAGCGCCGGGTGCCGGGGCTGAAACCTGGCCCCGCTTCCCAGCCACAGCCCTCCCGGCACCAGCTGGGATGGGACACGTTCCCACGGTGGCTAGCACTATTTTGGCAGGGTCAGGGCTGTGCCTGTCCTCCCGCGGCTCTTGGGTTGGTCTGAGCATCACCAGGGCACAATCTTTTCTGAGCAGACAGGGATGTTGTTGGCCATTTTGGAGCAGGGAAGATGCATTCAAGCAGCACCACCACGGCACTCGGGGAGCTGCAGGGGGTGAGACGACCGTGCTGAAGAGAAAAAGCAAACTGATGTGTGACCTGCACTGATTGCTGCCTATTGCACTGGGGACTGTCCCCAAAACAGAGGACGGATGCTCTGCAGGAGTGGGAAGGCTGGGCGGACCCAGGCGTTGGGAGCGGGAAGCTTTGCTGAAGCCAGCTCGGCACCCCCTGGCTTCACCCCCCCC
>NW_009216547.1:585-10068 GCF_000690835.1 Fulmarus glacialis
CCACATGGCTTGGCGGGGACCTCCCCAATCTTAATCCCAGGAGCTCCCCAGCAAAGTGCCCCGGGCGACATCGCGGGGCTTCAGGGAGTCCTCGGAGGGGCCGAGAGGGACCACGTAGCCCCGGGTGACCTGGCCTCAGCTAAGCAGGGATTTTCTCCCGACCAGCCCCACCAGCAAGCCCCTGGGGACAAGTGTCCCACACCCTCTACAGAGGGAGGAGCGCCACCTCCTGACGTTGCGTCTCCTCTTGTCCCCAGGATTCCAGGATGCAAAAGGATTAAAAACCACTTTTGGGGTTTTTTTTTCTCCCCATCCAGCGTTTTATCAGTCAGCAACTATCACTTCAAGAATAAACAAACCCAAGTCTGGCACTGGGTCCCAAGCCGAAGCCGCTCCTCCTGCTAGACACGCGCCGAGCGTCTTCAACAAGGATAGCGTTTCTTCAGGGCTACTTCCTTCTACTTAGGTGCTAATTTGACTAAAAATTCCCTCCGCTACCATTGCCACTTCAAAATACATTCACCAGCTCCCCAGCCTCCACTGAGGCCCTCACCACAAGGTTTAATTTGGTAAAATGAGGTGCTTTTACGGATTTTCATCAAGGTGGCATATAGGTCGTCATGGATGCTCATTCCTAAAACCTCACTGTTTATCCCAATAATCCCAGTTCCCCCTGACTGGTTTGACTGAAGCAGCAGTAGCAGACAGGGCTGGCTAGGAGCCGGGCACTTGCTAGCCAGCTAGCACATACATGGTTTAAAATGTCCATCTCTGAGCCAAGCAAAAAGACCACCCAAGGCTTCCTAATGGGCAGGAAAACCTCAGTCTTGAAAGCTGCTCATAAAACCATGGCCTCAAGATGGACAGAGGTTGGAAGTTCTGCTTTCCTGCATTGGGGGAATACTAATTTAGGGCTCTTCTCTACATACCCCCTGATTTGAGGCTTGTGGAAAAAAAAAAAAAAGAAAATAAAATTAGTGGGTGAGACCTCTCTTGTTACACTTGGCTGAAATCAGGCAGCAGGTTCATGTGTTAAACGAGGCTGACAGGGAGCCAGCCAGCTTGTGCAGTCATCGAGTCTGGTTTCTAGGGAAACAAGGTAAATGTTTTTCCTCCTTCTTGCCACCTTTTAACTCTTAGAAGGTTCTTACACATCACCACAGGAAATATTTTTTACATCCACCTTTCCCCATTTCAATTAGAGCAAATGGCATCAAATTGGGTCCTTCTCAGAGCAGCACTACCCGTCGGTGTGTAGATCTGGAGGATCACTGCCTCCATCGCTGCCATGTCTCCAATTATGGTCAGTGAAGGATACACCAGCAGAGTTATTTCGATTTACACGAGCCTCAGCCAGGCTATGGCCCAAAGCACGAGTGATCTCACTATTGCAGTTGGAGGCAGACAAGCGCTCAGGGCCACCGCTGCCTTTCTTGGTACGACGCCTCAGCTCCCGTAACTGCAACGCTTCAGTCAGGACCGGTGCTATACATGGAGCCAGTCCCACGCACAGGCGCTACGTCTCGTCTGCCCTTCACCATTAGACTCAGTTGGGAACACCGGCAAACCGTCTGCCCAGGAGCTGACAGAGTATTTTGAGCCATGCAGTAAGGCAACACCAGCGGCACTTGCAGCTCTCCCTCCTCCTTGGAGTGTAGGATGCAGGAGTCACCCTCCTCCCCTCCCAGGAGGGCCCCTTTCCTGTCACCAGGCAGAGCCCTTCAGCAGGGATGGGAAATGGATTCAGGAATCGAGGTAGGAATTTGTCACATCACCTGCTGCCTCCCGCTGCTCCCAAGAACAGTAACTGCATTTGCAAACAGTGCGCAGGTTACATCCCCACCATCATACAGAAACGGGAGGGTTTCCATGGAAACAGCCAGCATCAGCCACCTACCTAAAATTTAGTGATGTTTCAAATGTCTGACGTAGTTTCATTGATTTCAAAACCTGTTTGATTCAAAGGAGGCCTCTAGCCGTCCAGCAGAGGATTAACATGTGCAATAATACCTCAGTAATTGCAAACACGTTTAGGGCTCCTGCTGCTTTACTATTTCATACAACCAAACAGAGAAGCCTTACTCTGCCCTAAGATCTTTGCTCTCCAAAAACAGCAATGGCAGCTTCTTTCTCATTACAGGAACCCTGCTACGAGTTGCATGCTCACAAATTTGAGCTTTACTTGCTTCTTTGGTTTGGTTGGTCCCACACTGAGAGTACCAGACTTGACACAGCTATGTATAAACCAGGAGGCACAGTTAATGTCTTTAAAATATTTATTTTTTGGTCTGAGAGCACACAGGCCACAAGACCATTCCACACATTAAGCTGTCTCCTCTTTTGCAATACGATCTTTCTTGAGTGGTCCCTGAAAGAAAAAATGAAAAGAAACTATGTAAACAGCAGCCTGCACCAAAGACCACATCACATCCCAATTACAATGCTGTAGTTTCCTCTTCTCTTGCTGCAAAGAAATTAAGGCAAAAAAAGCCCTCAATGTTGCAGCCCATTGGAAATCCCAAGCCCCATCCCCACAGCTGCAGGTTCCAGGGGAAGCTGAACTTGGTGCAGCCACGCTGCACCAAATCGATGACTTCATATGTAAGAGAGAAGAAATGCTGGTGCCACCTTGTGGGGAAGCTCCGGTGCAGCCCCCAAGCAGCTGAACAGCTCTCTGACCCGGCAAGGGCCTTGCACCCAGGACTCTCGACTCGCTTTCTCCAGCAAGTGAAAAATTGAGAATGCCACCCACAGCCCCCTGCGTGCACCGTTGTCCGGAGCTGCTCTCAGAAGAAATCTGTGCAGAGCCACTCCCCTCAGGTGTCGGATACTGCTCAGTGCTTGTTCCACACCTCATCACTGAATGACTTGTGCCCGAACATGGCAACACCCCTCAGGCACCAAGCGCTGTCACAGGGGAAGTGAGACCCCAGCCCCCTCTGTGGTTATAACCAAGCTGGCAGGATGAACCCTCTCAACTGAAGCTACAAACTGTTTCACAGAAATTTTGGCCCTGTGGCAGCCCAAAGGTCAAGCTACCAACTGCCGTTAGCTAAAAGACAATACAGAGATAGCAACACAAAGCTGCCAGCTTCAGAAAGTGTCCTTACCATGAAAGCCTTCTTCTCCTCAGCTGTCTGGAAGCGGCCATGACCAAATTTGGAGGTTGTATCAATGAACTTCAAGTCAATCTTCTCCAGGGCCCGGCGCTTGGTCTGCACAAGCAGGGACTACAAGAGAGAGGCCAGCTGAGCATGCAGCAGCACCCTTTCAGCCTGCCAGTACACTGGCTACTTCTTATCACCTCCTAAGTCAGTCTGACCTCACACTTCAGCTGCTATTATGTGCAAGGAGCACTTGCCAATAAGCCAGCCCACACCTTTGGCTTTCAAGGCTGAAGACTGGTCAGCTCACACCAGCAGGCGAGCCCACGTCTGCCTGCCAGCGTCCTTACGGCCCACGAGAATTCTCAACCCTAAAGCACATTCTTACAAACTGACCTGGACTGAATTAACCAGGGAAAGGACCTCACACTGCTCCCGAGGTCACTAATACAACGTGGGTTTGTGTGCACGTGTCCAACAACAGTCTTCTAGGGTTTTCTTTCTAGCTGGCTCCATGAGTCCCCACAGCAGCAAGCATCCCCTGTACCAGAGGCAGTGCAGCTAACTTAAGCTGTTCCAGCCCATTTGACAGCAGGCTGCACTACTCACCTTGCGCAGGGTTAGGACCCTCTTCTTGGTCCCAACAACACAGCCTTTCAGCATGATGAAGTCATTGGTCACCTCACCGTAGTGGACAAAGCCTCCCTGAACAAGGAGAGAACAGTTAGTGCTCTGCATAAAAAGCAGGACCAGTCATCGCATCTGCCTACAGCTTGATGTTCTCACAGCACTTCTGGGTCTTGGCCATTCCCATATTCACTAACATCCCATTTCCAGTATTACCTTTCGCTGGTCAAGTTTTCTGATACAACGATTTACTTGCTGCTGTAAGACTTTCGCTAAGAACAGCAGCAACAAGAAGAGGCCGACAACAACAAAAGCTGCTCTCCCTGCTAAGTTAGTCCTTATTTACGAGTATAATTTCTAGGTTTGTAACATCCCTCTATACTATTGCCACACATGAAATGCAATTAGCAAGTTACACAAGTCAATACTGAGAATGACTAAGCAACACCACCTCCCACAGCAGCCGAGTTTTAACTCAAGAGCTCTTCATTCAATCATTTTGCATCTTGTACCAGGCCAACTTGCCTCTTAAGATTGCAGCTCGCAACCAGACTCTCACCATACAATTGCAACAACTCACCAGAGGGTTAATGCTCTTGTCAGACAAGTCATAATCAGTTGATGCATTGTTTTTGATCAGTTTTCCATCCTTGATTTGGTAACCCTGGCCAATCTTGTAGATCTAAAAATGTCAAGAATTTCTACTTAGCAAAAGGTAGGAGAAAGGGCCTGTCAACAGCCAAAATGCAAATGATTCTACATAGGATTGGAGAAAAATGTCTGTTGCACTTCGAAAACACGTAGCCATACAAGAATTTTATGGTTATCCAACGTAACGGACTATGCTTATTGCCCCCAAGATTACATTCAAACAAACACAGCGAAACTACCAAAGCAAAACTCTCCACTCTATTCACTGTCATGCAGCAGGTGACCTTGGCCAGCTCTCGTTTCCTCCCAGCAGTTCAGAGACACAAACCTTCTTATTGATTTCAGTGCGATGGTGATACCCCTTCTGACCCGCCCGGGCCACAGAGAAAGCCACACGAGCAGGGTGCCATGCACCAATGCAGGCCACCTTGCGCAGACCCCTGTGAGTCTTGCGGGGCAACTTTTTGGTGTGCCAACGGCTGGTGACACCTGAAAGAAACCAAAGCAGTGTTGCTAACTATTGTCAAGCTGAGATGTCAACGAATTAGAGTTTAAGCCACCTTTCAAGCTGCTGTCCCTGGGCAACAAAAGGGAAGCCCAGACCCAGCATCCCAGGAATTACCCACATTTCCCGGTGAAGCACCCTGCCCCTGAACCACCCACTCTCCCTCCCCGGCTGTCCCTGGGTTGTGTTCTCAGAAGGAAGGCAGCATGGAATGACTCTTCACGGATGTCAGGCGCTGTGCCCAGCGCTCATTCCATGGTCTCATCATTGAACCATGACAGCAGTATAGATTCACCTCCTCAGCTCTTAGCCCACACGCTTGTGAAAACTCAAGGCTAGGATTTCATTAAAATCTGTATCCCGATCACAAAGAGAAGAACTTCCATGTGTTTACCTTTATATCCCTTGCCCTTGGTGACTCCAATGACATCTATCATCTCATCCTGGCCAAAGACAGTTGACACAGGCACCTGCTGCTCCAGCTTCTCCCGGGCCCAATCCACTTTCTCAGCAACAGTGCCACCATTCACCTGGATCTCCATCAGGTGAGACTTCTTCTGTCTCAGGGGAAGCAAACGCATCTAGAAAACAAAGGATAAAATTTAGCTCCTGCTCTTCCAAGATGGACCTCATTAACTAGCCCAAGTATCATTCTAGTCCTGGCCTAATCTGTTTTTCTAACTAAACATATCATTTCCCAAGACACACAACTTCAACTTACTAAAGTAAAAGGCCCTACACTAAGGGAAAAGGCTGTGTTGTGGTTTAAATGACAATTCACAGTATCTGGAAGTTATTCACCACCCACAGGAGCACAGAATTAACAACTGTCTCTAACCCCAGAGCCTCCAGCCACACTCCATCCAGGAAGGACAGGAGATAACAAGGGGGTTTAAACTGAAAGAGGATAGATTTACATTGGACCTAAGGAAGAAATATTTTGATTATGAGGGTGGTAAGACACTGGAACAGGCTGCCCAGAGAAGTTGTGGATGCTCCATTATTGCAAGTGTTCAAGGTCAGGTTGGACGGGGCTGTGAACAACCCCATCTGGTGAAGGACGTCCCTGCCCATGGCAGTGGGTTGGACTAGATGATCTTTAAAGGTCCCTTCCAACCCCTATGATAAAAGCCTGCTACACTTTGGGTAGGGTCACATTTACAGTCACTTCTTCTATATTTAGCACAGAGCTGATATGAGTATCAACAGCAGCTGCAATACTATGTTTGCTGTCTAGTATGGGAAAAATTCTAGTAAAATTAGCATGTCATAACTAGACTTATTGCAGTTACAAACAACCCAAAGATTTAATTAAATCTCCCAAGAAAGTCTGGCAGAGCACTGATGTTTAAGGGAGACACTACCACACCACTCAGCAATACACCTCCTCCAGCTGAGCAACAGAAGCCACCAAAAGCCTCCGAGTGTTCGCAGTCCCTACAGAACACAGCCTGAAATGATGCTGACCACATGATGAGTGTCCAGGTCTACATGGTATCAGCACAGGACTGAGTCCAAGAAATTCCTATTATGGTGGAGTGTCTTTTGAACATTGCTTCAGAACACAGAGATGGATCAAGCTTGCTTGATGCTTGCTTTCTGTTGTTTCCACTGTACACCTCAGTCCTGCAGGCACTTACCTGAGTGTGAGCCATGACTCTAATAACCTGGCAGTATTTCTTCATGCTATTGAAATCTTTCTCCAACTGCTTTTTGCCTTCGTCATCTTGCCATTTCTTGCAGTATTTGGTGAAGGCCTTCTTCTTGGATTTGTGCCTTCAGGAGCAGAGCAGAGACAAGGTTTGGCTAAGCCCTTCATCAATCCCCCTGGAAGTGGGGACGAGCGGAAGGAGCTGCCACCTCAGCTGGTTTTGGCTCATTGCCAGCTTCTAAGGACTCTTTACCACTGGCAAGCGGAGCCTGGAGCTCATCAGACAGAGGCAAAGTTGCCAGAGCTGAGCGGAGCTGCCATGAATTCCAAAGCACATTAACATTCACAGTACAGAAGACAAAGGACTGTAGAGAGATGTCGAACAATAACAGAAAAAACAGATCTTTAAAGCAATTGTCAGATGACTGCCATCTGCTTTAGAATACCGTAATCCCCCCCACCCCGTAAACCCAAGCTATGCCTGACAGTAAGGTCGTTACTGTAACACCCTTGAGATCATTACTGCTCTACTCTTGACGTCTTCTCAGCCTGCAGAGTTCATAAACAGGCTGTAAGCTCTAGACACGCTGGAGCCACGCTTGGGCAAACGTGCATACTTTGGATCACAACAACAGTGCCTGGAACAGTAATCAGAAGTAACACTTGTCTTCCCCTTTCCTGAGAAAACTGGGCTACAGTCAGGACTCGACATTCAACAACAAGCGCCAGAGGCGATTTCCTTATGTCCGCCCGTCGAAGTATCATCACGTGTAGCCTGTTAAGGAGATCTCAGGCAAAAACCAACACCGTCACCCCCATGCCAAGAAGGGCACTAACATTATGCTGCTACCCTCCCAGAGCCATTCCTACAGCCTATCCCATTATTAGGCCAGTTCTTCAAGGCCAAACACTAATTGCTGAAAAGCCTCTTCAAAAAGCTGTACTAGCATAACCTGCAACCCAGCAGAAAAAACAAACCATGGCATGAGATTAAGGCAGCAAAAGCCTTGCTCTCTTACCAGTTCTTGTAGAAGCGACGCTTGCACTCATCGCTGATGTGCTCAGCAAAGATGGTCTTGAAGCTGCGGAGACCGCGAGGAGTCTGCACATAGCCCACGATGCCCACAATGACCATGGGAGGAGTCTCTACTATAGTGACCGCCTCCACCACCTCCTTCTTGTTCACCTCTGGATGAAGACAGAAATACAGCACAGCAATTAACACCAGCATCAGCTACTAAACATTATCTGTTCTTTCTCGCTCACAAATCCTTCGCATGAAAGGTTAAATGACTCGAGTTCTTTTCACAAAGGCAAAGACAACATGTGGTAAAGTGACCAACGGTAAGTTATATTTTAATGCCTTGCAAAAATTTGAGGCTGGCTCAGGAGGAAGCACAGACAAAGCCTGATAGGCAAAATGGATGGTAGAGAGTAACAGAACTACATTCAGGACTCGACAATCAGCAAAAAACCAACAAAGGCGATTTACTTATGTCCACCCATCAAGAAGAGGGCATCATAAGTAGCCTGTTACAGTACAGCTAAACCAAACCATCAGGTCACTGCACATCTCAGAAACAGGACAATTAACAAAACAGCCACCTTGCTGCTGGGACATTGCTCACATTGAAGTGGGAGGGGTTTGGGTGCTTTATACCCCACCCACTCAAGGACTCTGAACTGGGTGATGTCAAGCCAGGACTAAAATCCAGAGCTACTACCAAACAGGTCATCTTTCACCATTCATAAAGAAAAGAAAACTACCTCCTCTATTCAGAGGAACATTAATACATACTGGATCCAGGTCTGTCGACTTCACGGACAATGTGGGTCATGCCAGCTTTGTACCCCAAGAAGGCAGTGAGATGGACAGGCTTGCTGGGGTCATCTTTGGGAAAGCTCTTCACCTTGCCCCTGTGCCTGCTACTGCGCTTGCGGGGCAGGAAGCCCAGAGACCCGTGCCGCGGAGCTGAGAACTTGCGGTGAGACTAGAGAGAGAAAATAAACATTTAGTGCTTGCTATAGAGATTCACTTATATCCACTTAAGGGCCAAGGCCAATTCTCTTCTTGCCTTGAAACATGAATACTATGTATATGCAAGACATTTTGCATTCTAGAAATTCTTCTCAGTATCAGCTGTTTGGCTTCTGAATTCCATTATGTTGTAAGAACATAATCCTCGTGCCCCAACCACGTCCTTCCTAGATTTCCTCAACGTCCCCTCCCTTTCAAGCTTATTTTAAGACACCACCAAGTCCCACTCTAGTTAGGGAACCACACAACCACAGCACGCCACCAGAATTTCAGTGCACCCTGGAAGCCTAGAAAACGCAGAAGCATAGACAACTTTACAAGATGTTTCAATGAATCATTAACACTACGAAAATAAGCATTATAAAAAAATTCAGTTTGAAAAGCTGCAGTAAAGCAGCATTTCAACATCCACCTTTGAGTCAGTCACTTTGGGTGGAAATGCAGGGTTTTTTTCTAATCTGTTCTCCTCAGCTACCAGCCCTGCGGCCTCCCTCTGCAACCCGAGAGCCAAGGCAGGCTGGGTTCTATCCGGAGAATTCTCAGCCCAGCAAAGAATTACCCACCCAGCCTCACATCCAAATTTAAGAAAAATATTGTACAGCTAAACATGGAGCTAACAACCAACGGCTAAGAAATATGTCCGTCTTCTGAAAAAATACTCGACACAAGTTGCCTTAAGCAGACCAAGTTTACCAGCCCCCAAGAGGGCTTTTCGTTAGCATTACCGATCTTGTGGCAGGGCCCAGCAGAACTAAATTTTGACGCCTCCGCAAGACTGAAGGCTGCCAGCGCACCACCTTCGCGTACGAGTGACACAACCAAACACAAAACCTGATGCTCCAAATGGAAGGCGGTAAGCTCCGTTATGAGACTGACTACTCCGCGTGCTCGCACATCCCCGCCCCCC
>NW_009216548.1:0-11350 GCF_000690835.1 Fulmarus glacialis
CCCTTCGCCTCGGTGTCTTCGAATGAAATTGAGGATTGACAATATATCATTTCCTTGAGTGACAGAAAGTTCTGAAATACCAGGCTTATGCTATAGTCTGACATTAGTGGAAATAGCAGGAAACCTGATGAGTAATTGTCAAATCAATTGATACAGATTCTTCAGAGGAAAGAGAAAGAGGATAACCTGCCCTCCCTAAACATGTCATCATAATTCATACCAGAAAAAATAGTTGAAACCATGAAGCAGGGCACTTGCATAAGTTTTCCAATTTTTTTGCCTACTATTAACTTATTGATGTAGCTATGATATGACCTACCATGATTACTATAAGTCAATCCTTTCTACCTTTAATGCCAAAAATCAGTGATGTGGGTTTGCCACAACTACAGGTCTGCCTAACAACATGCTGTGTGTAAAAACAAAAATCATCTTCAGATTTGAATTTTGTCGTGCTTCACTTTTGTTGACTATCCCCCCACTCTTGTGTTAATGAGGAGCTGCCATCCTCCCTTCTCTACGCCACTCATTATCGTCTTGGCTGCCCCTGTTGCTATGATGGCTCAGGGTCTCAGCTCTCTGATCATGGCAGGGGGAGGGGTTGGTTTGTGCTTGCTGGGGTGCACTTGTTCCTAATCATCATACCAAGTCCCTAAGCTGTTTCTTCGCAATTGGGAAGGAAACACTCTACAGAGTCCAAATTCCTTCTCAGGTGGCTTCAAACATTCCATCTTTATGAAACTTTGCAATTTTGCAAGTTTCAGGCTTATCTCCACTGCCTCCAATACGAGGCAGACTTAATTGTGAAGCAAAAATTAGTTTTGTATGTCTACAGGTCCAAGTTTGGAAATTGTGAGTTTAGAAAGAGAAGGTTACAAAGAGGCAAACAGAAAACACAATTCCAGCTGTCCAGTTGCTTAACTTCTCATGAAAGTCCCCAGGGTTGTCCCCTTGTCTACTTTTCCTGCTTCCTACCAGCCTGGATTCCTGTTTCTTGTCCAAAGAAACAGCCAACATTGATGAATAACATTCCGCATCTACACTGTCTTTCCAAGACATGAATGTGCTTGGTGGCTCAGTCTTGGAACCAGATCAGCTGGGTATTTATAGGTGACTTCCCAGCTCTGTCACGCAGCTAATCAGACCGGCAGCCAACTGTTTCTCCCACAATTTGGATTTTCGCCATTTTTGTAGGGCTGCTTGCACCCTTATTTTAAATATGGTATAGGACATCAGTTATAAATATTTTTGTGACCGCTTTGATTTCTTTTTTTAATAGCTTCCTACAGAAATCACATGTGATGCTTCACTACTGCAGATGGCAACTTTAGCAACAAACTGTTCTTCCGTGGCAACATAACACGAGCTTATGCCCTTGGTGATCCTGGTGTCCAATATGATGGTACCCCTTCTTTTTCATTTTCTGTTATAAGCAACCAAGGTTTTCAGTTGCATTTAGGTGAGCTTTTCCATGTTTCTACTTGTTTTAGGTCCTTCTGTACAATGCAGTGCACATCCCCCCATGCAGTGCTCTAGAAGAGGACTCCTTCTGTATTTAGAAAAATAAATGTCATATAGCTCTTCAGCACAGCTCTGAATGTTACAAATGCTGGATGAATAGTAATTTTTTTTTTAAAAAAAGGTCTCTCATCAGGTAACTCGCTATGAATTTGGGTCTAATTCAAGTAATAGTTTTGTCTGGATGCTGAACAAGGCTTAGATTTTATTTTTAGTATTTAAATGCTTCAGGTTTTGCTTTAAAATTTTCAACTCAAACTAAATATTTAGTTTATGCATCAATTTGAACTGTTAAGAATGTTTTGTTATATAAAATATATATAAAATTTTTAAGTATATACAGGAGAAATATATTACAGTATAAATATGCATTATATATTTACGTTTTGAATAGGAATATATATGTGTACATATATATAAATGTCCCTCCTCCTTCGAATCTTGATTGTAACATCTCGATTGCTTTTTACCTTCTTCCTGCCACCCCACTGTATATTGGGTAGATATATACTGTGTTGACAATATACAGTGGTGTTTTCTCAAGAAGATATCTGGAAGATCACTGCTATTCCTTTAATTCTACTTCAACAACAATTTTAAAACCAGTTGTGTATAGTCATCGCCATTGTGATTACAGCAGAATGCTCTGATTTGCTTATCTTCAAAACAGTTCTTGTAAAATAAGAAGCTGTTTTTCGTTAAAATATTTGCAGTGATCAAATACGAAAATTAAAACAAATAGTCTTAAAATATGTGGGGTAGGGAGAAATATTAACTTTTTCTTTATTTTACCAGGTTCACAAAGGGAAAACTAATTTTTCTCTGAAAGAAATTATAGTATACAAGTGCTTCCAAAGGAAGGCTGATTTTTGTTATGCTATTCTCTTGATTTATTATTCAGAAAGAACCTTTGAACAGAAACTTGCCAATGTATGAGCCAAAATACTGACTTTAAAGAGGTCCGTTGGCTGTAATTCTTACTGCCCTGTGAAAACCAGCAGGGAATATTGCAAGCATGTTAAACTTCGTGTTTGAAAGTTAAATCTGATAAAAGTATACTTACCAAAACATATATTGTAAAATAAACTGAAGCATTTCTTTGATATTTTATGTTCTTTCTCTTCTGAGGTATGAAGAAATGCATGCTATTCATTCTGTCCTGTATTTTCAGTTTTTAAATCTTCCTAATTTCATTTTTAGTTTGGAAAAAAAAGTAAGAAAAATGTTGGGTCCAATCTAATTTCATTTTAATTTGGCTCAATATAATGATTGCCAAAGGATAGTAATTAGACTTGCTAAAAAAGAATGCAACATGAAGAGGGGAAAATGGTCTTATGAAAAAATCTCTGAGACAGTAGGAAAGCCGTAGTCTTTTCTTAGCTCTTATGGACAATCTTCTGTCTCCCAAGGCAAGACATTTAGTCTTTGTTACTTCAGTCTTCCAACCCTTAAGTAAAGATAATATGCTGCTGCATTTAGGGGGTTGTGAAATAAGTGCCTACAAGCTCTTGGAGCATGCTGTAATTGAACAATGTTCTCTTTTGCTGTTGATAGGCGGTAATTATACCATCGGAGAGAGACTGATTGATAGCCTATATACTAAGTTTTCAATTGTATTATTCAGAAGAGTTTGTTTTTACAATGGGCTTATAAGAAAGGAATTCTGATATCCAGACTTATTTTGTTTCAAGATTGCAGAAACCACTCTTACTCCAGATATAAGCTTTTTTTTTTTTTACCCCTGAACCTCTCACTAAGCAACTAGTTAAGAGGAGGTACAGGGTTTTTCTTCTTCTGACCCTATATGCTGTTCCTCTCAAGAACTCAGTCCCTCACCATTAGCACCACTGGAGAATACAAATTGTACCAGTGGTAGCCAAATCAGCACCAGGGAGGTGCAGCCTCACAGCTACGGTGACTCGCGGTTCAGATAGTCAATCCTTGCTTCAAGCCAGTCCTTATAGGAATTGAGAAGAGACTTGTCTTCCTCATTATGCTTTTTTTCTATACCTGCTTCTCACAGCAGGAGGTTTTGAATTGCCAGAGTTAAGCAGTTTAATAATTACTTTTGGGAAGTGAAAGTGCACATGGTTAGGCAATTTCATTTTCATTTTGAAAATATGTTTTTCCTCTTGTTTCTGAAAAAGGAGGTGGAAATTATGCTTGCTTATAGTTGAAATTATTTTGTGTAACTGGTTAGGTATTTGATTATTTGAGCATCTGTCTTTAACAGCTGAGATAGTTCTGTTGCCTTAAGCAGAAATCAGTGAGGTGAGAGCAGATAGTGGGAAAGAGACAGAAATTGCTCTCAGGCTACTTGCCGCACTAACAAGAAGTCTGCAGAGGACAGGGGTTGTTGGACTCAAATGGCGGATGTAATGGGAAAATCAGAGAGATCCACTTTAAAAATGTACATTTTTGCAAGTAGAAATAATTCCAGCTGCAAGTCATTTAATGTGAAATTCTTTTCCTTCCCTTAGATATAACATTATGATGGTAAAGGAAACCCCTGATAAAGGAAACTAGTTGGAACTTCAGTAAGTCCTGTGTTTCCCCGCCTTGCAGTAGTCCCCCTTGTGCCTTGCAGTAGTCCCCTGCCCCCAGGATCCTAACAGAGAGGTAAGATTGAACAAAATTTATCAAAATTCGACCAGCAGAGGAAAAAAGTTTTTCCTGCTATTTTAAAATATTTTAAAATCAGTCTTTTCATATGATTTTTCTTTTTAGGGAACACCATGATTTTTGTGTTATATCGTCCCTTCCAATTCTTCCAGTGCAGGTCACACATCTTTTCTTGTTCTCATGTCCCACACCTGAAAAACTGAATAGGACAGGGAAACTGAGAAGAGCAATTAGGCAGCCTTTCCTCATAAACTAAGCTCAGAACTCTGTTGCTAATCCAGTTTCTGACAGTTACCCTTGTTTGCCCTTGGCTAGGATTAGAGGTTAGATATATGGATCAGGAATAAGAATGGGGTGGCGTGGGAGGTAAGGAAACACGTAAACTAGTAGTGTGTTAGATCAAATGGGAGAATACTTTGTCAAAGTAATGAAGTAAGAACCTAGCATATTGTTGTTGCTATTCCTCATAAAGAAGAAAAACAGAAGTTAAAGTCGATGATGGCCATAAGATCATGAACATCCTTGGGGGGGATGGGGTGGGAAAGGATCCCAAAGGAACCGCTGGCCTCTCACAGGACTACTACGTTGTTCAGTAAAAAAAGGCAAGTTAAAAGAGTTTTGTTGTACAGCTATTCAAAAGATTTTTCTTTCAGAAGTAGTGAAGGACAACACCCCCATGACTGAAAGGATATGCCGTCTGCCAGCCCAGCATCTGCCTTCTGGCACAATCCCCAGGACCTTAACCTTCAGAAGCCAAAATATCTGAGAGAGAGAACATTCCCCACTTAGTAAGACAGCAAGCGTATTTGAATGATAACTAAAGTTTCCTTTTACAATTCACATAATAGAGCTATGCTGTACCAAGGGAAAGGACAGAGTTTCTCAAAATAAAGCAAATGATGCCTGAACAGTAAGTAAAATATGCCATGTCATTTCTGTCCAAACCTGGGAAGGTACCATGCTTTGTTACACAATTTCTGTCGTCTCCTCTGGAAAAATGGCTAAAATGTGTAAAATACAGAAGCAGCAAAATTAGTGTCCTCAAATCCTTATCTTTCAAAAGTACCACAAAAATAAATGGCTCAGCTGAGACCCACTTGGAAAAAGTTTGATGCAGTATCTCTGTGTTATATAAAGTAGTGATACTTCTATTATTTGCAAAGCTATTATTTGAATTTCATGGTAAGTTGAAACTAGCGTATAGCAAGAAAACAATACCATACATAAGGGTATTTATCTGTCCATTTATAAGGCTGCTCTGGCACAGTTAAATGCCATCTTTAGACTGGAAGATGCAAATTGCAGTTGTTTGCATGATTGGTTTCTTTAAAAAGATTAAATGTGACAGACTTTCTGTTGGAGTATCAATCTTGCCACAAATTTCTTTGATAGGGCTCTCTGAGGCTCTGAGACTTAGCCTCAGAAAGACAAAAAGCTAGTCAAACAGCTAGAGCCGTCCAGATGGCTTCTTCTTTATTGATGAACCCACCTCTTGTAGCACAATTTCTCTGCTGCTTTTGGAAAAAAAAGATGAGAAATCCCTGGGTTTTTTCCTGTATAATTCTCCCTTAATAGTTCTTTTCATTATTCTGGAAATTAATATCAAAGAGAGAATCTGAAAGACATACATAACAGAAGGTTTGTCTCCACAGATGCAGGGGCAGGAGGGAGGGGAGTGCAAGCATCATGCCCAAATAATGATAAATACTGTGATTTCCAAATGCAGTGAAGTGAAGGAAGAGCCCGTGTGTCATCTGCAGATGTTTTACAACTGATTTGATGTTAATTGACATCCATGATAGCTAACTCTTTTCTAAATCGCTTTCAAAATGGAATAAATCTCCTAGTTCACCAAGCACTGCTAGTATTTAAATATTTGCCTGATGTTTTTTCTGTTCTTTCGGCCTCCCAGCTTTTTTCTAAATCTCTGTTGAATGGGGCCTCTCTTCCACAGAACATGATAGTGGTGAAAACCAGCGTTCAGCACAGCAGTTCATTAGCAAGAAATGCTAATGGGAGCGGTCAGACATTTTGGCTGCTTCAGTATAAATCGAAAGAATTTCAGCCTAATGCTCAGCCAAAGTGTATGTGTTAGACACAAAATTCTCCACTCAGTGAGGGGAATCAGACTTTTTAACCTAAAGAAGGAGGGATGTCCTCTAAAACACATGTATTTTTTCTCAATGTTATTGCAAGTATTAGGATGTGGATTTTTTTCCTGCATTAACGTGGGCAATTCTGTTCCCTCTTTTTCCAGAGTGACTAAGCTGAACTTCTCCTGCAGTTCTGCTTTGGTGTTTGAGAGGTTATGATTGTTTCTATACAGTAACGTTCTCACCTGAATTACAGGATTTATGGAAATGTGGAAAGCATGCAGTTAAAGGCATCTATAAAACTGTTTTGGGTTTTTTTTCTGGAATTTTCAGAAAAAAAAATCTGATGTCCGAGAGGTTTAAAATCCCTTTTCCTTTAGGAATACAAGCCTATAGAAATACTCTTGGTTTTGTATGCTACTAATGTAAAACTTGTAGCATAGTAAAATGGCAAAATGATATTTCTCTATGAACTGAAGCCAAAAAAAAGTTTTTCCTACTCATGCTTAGTTTTTCCAGTGCTCTTGAAATAATTACAGAATTATTCCACCTAAAAATATTTTGACATATTCATATGCCTAAACATGGATTTAAGTGTTCTATCATATATCTGTGATACATTAATAAAAATACATCCCCTACATATGAATATGTCCTTAAGTAGCTGCATGATGATTCATATTTCATAATTTTTAATATATCCTGTCTTAATAGTTATCATGTGTTTCATGTGACCACCTTCTACTTTGTCAGTTTGGAGTGAGAAAGCAGTCCCCCCGACATTCAGGAACTGCTGTTGTACCAACCGCCTGGGCACGTTTGCATTCATTACCTTTTTTGCAGTGGAGTAATAATATGGAAGAGGGAAAAGGATGGGAAAAAAGCAGGTCCATGTCATTTCTTTCTCAAAGTCAAGTATATACTGCTCTCTTGTGGAACTTGTATGGTAGTTACAGCACTGGATAAAGGTGTCCTTGCATTTCCGACTGTTTTATTTTTTTCCGTTGAATATTACTAAGAGAGATCTAGTGCATATGATGTAGCAGGTTTTTTTAATTCTGCGATAAAAATGCCAATCTTTCCTATTAATGTACTTTATCCTTTTTTTTCTTTGATGGTCAGTATTCATGGTTGACATAGCTGTGTGTGCTGGTTTTGGAATTAGATTTGTGCTGTTTTGTAAAAAAACATGCATTTATTAGTATTGCAAAATTGCCTTTTCTTCTCTTTAGGTGACACTGAAATACATCTGTAGTTTTCTCTGATTCACTCTTTTAATTAGCCTCAGTAAGAAAATAAGTGGTTTAGAAAAAGGAATGAAAACTTGGGTATTTGTTTGCATGATGTTTGTGTATAGGGGGTGTGTTGTCCAAATTACGGATTCTAAAATCTTTTCTCGTATATTATGAAACTGAGTGCTGAGTGACATTTTTAGAATAATGTTGCAAAATATATCACTGTCCAGTCAAAGAATGGAGGTGGTCCAGTCACAGAGCCATCCTCACTGAGCCCCTGGAAAGCAAAGAGCTCCACAAGCAGGGGAACCTTTGAGGCCTGGTTTCCTGAGGACATCTTCTGCATGAGATTCTCTGCTTTCCGAAGAATATGTGTGTTTGAGTTTACATGGCAGTTGCTCCGTCATTAGGAGCAGCTCTCTACCTTGCCATCTATTTTCATTACAAGATAGAAGTATTTGAGGCTGTTGTCCTTCTGTCAGATGTGGTCAAAAATGTTATTTGTGATTGAGGGATAGAGAGGGAGAGCAATTTTATTACCTTATTTACCTGGAAAACGTAAGATAGATTTGTGCCTGAACATGCCCTACATCTTACATATTTTACAGCATATTTTATCCAACAGGATCCTAAAGGAATATACAGGCTACAGACTAAACTTCCCCCTTCTGGCTCACTCTGAGAATTTCTACTGCAAGCTTTATACTTGATCTGTTTCTGGAAAGGCTACTTGAGTTCATTGATATAACACATACACAGCAAAATGTTCAACTGGAGAGAAACACTTCATTCCCTGATACAAATTCGTGCTGCCACCTCTGCTGAGGAAACAATTCTCCTTAATGCAAGTACTTATCCCTGTGAGCGCAAACGATTTTGAGGATAAGTTATGTAAAGAGTATCACCATCATTAAAACCACGCAGTCAGTTTTAAGGAGGCTGAATTTACTCTTGCTGAGTAAGCCCTGTTCAGTAAGTTGGGGTAGGAATTAGACGTTTGGTCCACTCTAACCCTTGGAGGAGTACAGCCCATTTTCAAAGGGGATTAAGCAAGGTCCTAGGTATCTTTAGTGCAAACCGTGTTTCCATGAGCAATTACTGCAATGGTTAACGCGCTATAAACCCAGCCTCTAGCTCCCTGCATACCAGCTTCTCTGTGTATTCTCTTGTATTCTCTTGCTTGTAGACAGGATATTCTTCGGTGAAAAGAGGGAGTGTAAAGAATCAAGTCATAATCAGCGTGCTTTTGTGAGTCCTGTGAAATAGAGTGAGAGTTACAAAGGAAAAGCAAGTAGATTTTGAGTGTACAATATTTCAGGAGAGATTGGGAGAGGGCGTTTTTACGATATTCTATTATGTCTCCTCTTTAGAGGGAGGCTAAGCCAGTGCCAAAGGAATAGTTTCCCGAAGTGCTATTTGTTCACAGGATGGATAGGAGCTGACAAGCCGACCATCAGAATGGCTTCTTTGTCCTTGGAGATCCAGGTGGTTTAACAGTGTAAAGAAGTTACATGTTTTTACCAAAATGACTGTTCATTCCTTTTTAGATAGCTTTTCAGCCCTTTCCAGTGTATTTTCAAGGGCTTTTAAAGGAAAAAAAATGAAGCAGTGTGTAGGGGAGGGGGTGGGGAGGCGAGGGTAAGGTAAGACTGGGTGTACGTGTGATGTGGAGAGGGTCTCTCTTGCCTTGTCTAGAAATACATTCATCCAGGGAAGGCTCAGAGGTAGAACTAGTATTAGTATTCATGCTACATAAATAAGAATCATGGCAGAATCATGGCTATAATCAGCTTTTCTAGCAGCAGGATTAACATGGCTATATTGCATCCTGTGCATTTCCTGAAAGCATATTTAAGGATGTAAACAGCAATATTAAAATTATGGCCGAGAGCCTTTCAAGAATTTTTTTTAATATAACATTTTGTTGTTTATTGGTTTTAATAAAATATTTGAAAGCTCAGCCCTTTATGACAGGTAAAGATAATATGATAATTACCTAATGTAGACAGCAAATAACATTGTTGGCATTCATTATTATAATCTGGTTTAGCCCATGTAGGTTAGATTAGATTAGAATAGAGTAGACCAGAATAGAATAGATTAGATTAGATTAGATTGATTTATTGTTATTTAAGAAAGAGGAGTTATTCTTGTTTACTACTTTTGGTTCTGATTCTGACCAGTTTGTAGAGATATAAATTCGGGGCTGAGCAGAGGAGACTAATGACCTCCTTCAAGCTGTTCTAATGCAGCCCTGTGTGCAGTTGCCTCCCTCACTGCCAGGGTCTGCATCTGAGTCATGGTCAGGGTGATGTCCACCAGGATCCACCTCCAGGCCTGCGAGCACCTCTGTAATCTCTCTGCAATGTTTGTAAGGATATATTTCTTTTTGTTATGTATCTTTTCATAATTATCATTAAATTCTTTACACTTTTTGAAATAATCAGGCAAAGTATATCACTTGTTTAGCAAGTGGTGACACTTAATTTTGCCTAGAAAGGGATAGGAATAGGGAAAAGCGACTGCATATATTCTCTGTTGCCTACTTGGGGGTGGAAAAAAAGCTGACTTCCATATGCAGTAGTTACACTGTTAGCTTTTAAGGCAGGAAATAGGGAAGAGAATTGGCTCATGTTGCACAAATTGGGCTAGAGACTTCTAATCCATTAACTCTTAGAACTATGTTGACTTGGCTATGGGGACCGTTGGGATAAACTGGAGAATCGTACTGGCCACCCTGAATTTCCGATAAAGCTACATTGGCAGTTCATCCAAAGAGGGAAAAGTATTCACATGCAGGGCATAATGAAGTGATTATATTTTATTTGTATTATTCCTAGGAGCCAAAAGCTGGCTGTGAAATTTGATGGAAACTAAGGCACTTGTTTTGAAAGGTTTCACCATTACGTGTGTAGCAAACAGTTATGCCCAAGCTGCTTTTCTGCACAGCTTGTCCTCTTTGCTGAGCTTCTGCAGGGAATAAGAGCGGCAAAATCTCTCTGCAGATTTTAGTTTCTGCAGGATTCTAAGATTGGTCTTTTTAACCAGGATTCACTTCTGCCTTTGCAAGTCAGTTTTCCCAAAATTTTTAATAAACTTATTAAAATTCTGGTCCTTATTCCTTTCTTCCATTTATTTACAGAAACTGCTCATTAGTGCATGTGATCATACTTGCTCCTCATCAGTAGCGTGAACCGTGCTGTGCTTTGTACCATCTCTTCAGAAAATTGCATTGTATTCTTTCCTTGTATTTTATGACTTTACTTCCATATTCTTTTTAAAGCTTATTCATAGTGCTGAAGTCTTTCCTCGAAGTTGTTGTGTGTTCACTAAGCTTTTACCACATGTGTTAATCTGATTTCAGAATTACATGCCGAATTACACGTCAGTGTTTCTAGGGGTGCTGAATCAGCAAAAAGGAGCACAAAGGGCTGGGGCAGTGGCAATGGGGGATAGCTAAAGCCAGAGGAAACATTGGCAGAGCAGGGATTTGCCAGATGTACTGTAGTGGATAGTGCAATGCTGTATTCAAAGTCATGTAAATGAGAGCAGGAATAGAAAAAGGAAATTTTGGTCTCTGATGTGACCTTCCCAGTGCAGTAATCTGTGTCTCCAAACCTCCACATTGCCCTGATTTTATTTCTGCATCTGCTACAGAGACAACATCTTGGGAAAATTTACAGGATACGGATCACCAAAATCTAACTGCATGCGTATTTTGGGCGGAAATGTTGATTTGCTGTGTTCAGTTTTATACAGTGGAATTGAATGAACAGGAAACAGTTTTTAACTTCTGCTGGAAAGAAACAGGCTGAGAAATTTGGCAGGAGTGCCACCTTGTGGAAGCAGAGCCGCCTCGCCGCGTCCTCCCGCGGGGCCGGC
>NW_009216549.1:0-5620 GCF_000690835.1 Fulmarus glacialis
GGTCCGACTCGCTTCCGCTGCCACCTGACTTGGACTCCCCGGTCTTCTCTCTCTCCTTCCTCCTCTCACTGCCGCTGCGATTGGAACCGCTGCTCCGGCTCCCTGCGAAGCGCACGAGGCAAGGTTAGGTGACAGCTCAGACAAGCCAGGAAGAAAGGATGCTCCTCTAGCCAAGAGAGGACTACAGCACACTGCAGCACAGCCATCTGCCAGCACAGCCCGTGCTCTCAGTCTCCTTTCAACTCTGAGTCCCACAACCCTTCTGAGATGGCTTTTGCCCTGGCTCCCCCTCCACACAGGGCCTTGCCTAAGCCTTTTCCTGCTGCTTCCTGTACTGAACAGGGCATCTGCCCACCTGCAGGCTTATTTTAGTCCTTTTCACTCACCTTCACTGTGCTGGCTGCCTGCACTGCCCCCTCCGTAGCTGTAGCCTGGGTCAGGGAAGCCAGGGTGGGGGTTGTATGGATGAGGCGGTGGATACTGATATGGGAAAGCCATAGGCCAGGGTGCGGCTCCTGGGTGGGGGAGCGGAGCCAAAGTGTCCTGATCAGAGGCACCGCTGGAGCCATCGTGATCGTGAAGAGAAAGATTAGCCATGTCTGCAAGAAAGCAGAGAAGAGGGGTTAATCCAAGCAGAAAGACAACCACACGTGATGAAGCAGCTCCCTGTCTACCCTTGCTGATGGACAAGGATGGGGTACACACGGAGATGCAAGAAGTCAGCACTCTCCCTGCTAGTCAATGCAACCATTTGTGCTTCCTGGCTGGACAATAGCCAGGCTATGCGAATCCGAGCTGCCACTCTAATACAGAGACCAGCTTGGTGGGAAAGGATCACATCAGAACTACAGCTCACCCTGCCAATTACTTCCCCCATCCCTCTTGAGCAAAACTCAGTTGTCTGAGCACCACCCCCTTACCAGCACTGGAAGTTCAGAGCCTGGAGGCAAAGTCAGTAAAGACTAAGACTCTGTTATGGCTGCCCAGGAGAAAAGATCACATAGTAGGTGACAGTGTCACCTTCCAACTTCATCACCCCAGCAGCATGACAAGGGAGCTGGGATATTCTTCCTCTCTAGAGGAAGAATGTTCTCTTGTCTTTAGAACAAGGGGCCCAGCCTGATGGCAACAGCAGTAGCTGTGTCTCCACGGTGTTAGCAGGGCTCTGCAGGACCTCAACCACCCTCCATGCTCTCCCTCCCACCCATGCCAAGTGCCATACTTCCACAGAGGTCCCCAAAGATGTAATAGCATTGCTCCGAGAAGGTGATCTTGTTCACGGTGTGTCGGATGTAGCCAGCCTTCAGCAGATTGCTGGCATATTTGCGGGATTCACGACGGTCTGTAAAGCCCTCCACATGGTGATAGAGCCAATCCACCACATCCGAACCTGCCACCAAACATCAGAGTTAAATACAGCAACAGAAAGGAAGACAGTGGCCCTTGAGGCAGCAGGCCACACTGGAGCCAAGACAAAGTGGGCCAAAAGGTGAAAAGGGACTGCACAGCCAAAGATTCAATTTGTGACTCTGGCCTGGTCAACAGTTTATGGTGACAGAGATACTCTCTTGGGCATCTGCTTGGAAAACAGGCCACCCATTCCCCACTCCCTGCCTCTGCTGCAGGCAGCACAGTCTCTTACCAATGAAGGCATTGGGGATGGTGATCTTCAGCCACATGCGGTCACGCACCTCCAGGCCTGACTCTGGTGAGGCCATGGCTTTGACAATGGTGGCCATGTCACTGTGGATGGACAGGTGAAAGTCATCGAGGCCTGTGGTGTGGACAAAGGGAAGCGAGGCAGAGATGAGAGGAGACAGAAAAGACAACAGGGCTATATGAAAGCATCACACACAGGAGGAATGGGCCAGGGGACAATACATCGCAGACAGCCTTGAGGCACATGCTGTGTAATCCCCCTTCCAGCCTTCCGACGTTATCCTTCCACGTCAGCCATTTCACCTTGTGCAAAACCCAGGCTAGAGTCTCCTTCCTTCCAACCAGTCCCAAGCAGCTGAGATTCAAAAGCTGCCAACTGAGCCCACACAGCCCAGCAAGGGAATTCTCTGCTCCTCACAAACTTACAACAAACTTCTGGGTTTTTGCCTCGCTCTCTAGACCCTTGCTTCAGGACTCTATATACTAGAATCACCCAAAACCTTCAGAAAGCAACCAGAAGAGCCCTGTGCTCAGCAGGACCCTGCCCCACTGCAAAGCTCTTTGCTCCCAGCTGCCTCCATCCTGCCCTATCTGCTGTCTGGGAGGGCAATTTCTCCAGGGACAAGCTGACTCCCTCTGGTCTGGCACTCTCAGCCGGTAACCCCTGACTGCACTGAGCCTTTCCTTTGCACCTGCCACAGCTCCTGGATTGCACCCAGGCTCTTCTACTTTCCTTACGTAGAAGGCTGAAAAAGGTGGTATTAATTCACCCAGCCAGAACTCTCGCTGATCCAAGTGCCTGCCTGGTGAGAGCTGCTTCCGTCTTAGTCCCCTGGCAGGGCAGACCTTGCCCACCCCAGCTGTCCCCAAGCAGATGTATTGCTCCCTTTACAGCACAGTGAAGGCGAGGAAGCCGTGCAGCGGGTGGAGCACGGAGGCACAAGGACTTACGTTCGGTCTCTGGGATGGAGCTGGTGATGGAGGAGCTGGTGGAAGTGATTGTGCTCATGGATGGACTCATACCGTACGCTGGGTAGGTGCCAGTCATCGCTGCCGTGTGAGACACCCAGGCTGCCGGGTCGATGGGCCGGATGGGCTCACCTGCAGTGAAGAAAGAGTCAGTCAATAGCTATAAGAAATTATCCCCTCATCAAATCAGCCTCTGGGGAGGGACAGGGACTCAGCGCAGCCTATTCCATCCCCAGCATCTGCCGGGACTCACCCGGATCGGAGCATGGAGAGTCTGGCCCAGCCCAGATCCGCTGGGGAGCAACTGGGAGAGAAAGAAGAGAGGGAGGGTCAGCAGGAGAGGTGCAGAGGGAGAGATCCCCCTATGGCTCAAAGGGGGGTTTCTCTTTCCTCTGGCGCCCCGAGCAAGTGACCCCCCTGCCCCAGTGAAACGCGTCCCCAGCGTGATGTGGGAAGGAGGGCTGGGCTTCTGGGCATTTTGGCCTGGGAATAGGACATAGCAGCCTCCTAACAGGAGAGCTGAAACCCCATCAAACCCCAATTCAGTGCCACATGGAATCACACACACAGGGGAGGAACAAGACAACAACCAAGTAAGTGCTTAAGGCAGGGCTCTCACATGAGCTGGGCACCAGCGTTAAGGGTGGGTCAGCTATCCACTTACTCCTGGGTAACGAGAAGCAGCCCCGGGGGCTGGGGTCCCAGCACTTGGCCACCGTCAGGGTGATGGGCCTGCAACAGAAAGGCAAGAGTTAGAACAAGAGCCCAGTGGCACAAACGCCTGCGTGATCGGCAGATGCCGTATGCTGGCTCTCTCCTGCGAGACAGGGAGAAGCTGCCAGCAAAGTGCCATTGTCCCCCTCCAGCTATGGATTCCCTTAGTGGCTCGGACAAAATGATGTGACCCTGCTGAGGGTTGCTGATGACCCTAATGACATGGCAACCTCACAAAAAAGGGGCACAGACCCCAATTCACCACCATTCTGTTGGCTGCAATTCTTGCTTTGGGCATGAAAACCCAGGAATGAAAGCAACACCAAAAACATAAGTTCCGGGCTTCTCCAGAGCTGCTGGCAGAGCCACTGGCAGAGGTGGCTGGAAGACACGACTCACACACCCCAAACACACACCGTACAGCTGCCCATGGAGGTAAGGAACAACCTGAGTACTTACCCCGGCTTGTGCACAATCTCCCTCAGCACCCGCACAGCATCATCGTTGCTCATGTTCTCAAAGTTGATGTCATTTACCTGCAAACAACGCAAAGAGGTGAGTCCCAGAGATGTGACCAGAGGCTGAGCTCCCCACTCAGCTCAGCAGTGACTCAGCTTCCCTCTTCCAAGCGCAGCTTCCTGGGTTTAGCCTGCCAAATTGTGCAGGGAGGCTTCTGGGTCTTTTCTTACTGCTTTCCCAGGCCCAAAGATGGAGGTATGTGGGTGTTAAGTACCTGCAAGAGCATGTCTCCTGGCTCAATCCTGCCATCAGCTGCCACAGCGCCGCCCTTCATGATAGAGCCAATGTAAATGCCTCCATCCCCACGCTCATTGCTCTGTCCCACAATAGAAATGCCCAGGAAGTTGTATTTCTCTGCAGGGACGGAAAGAGAAAGAAGTAAGACACCATAAAGCAGTAGGCGCAAGCCCTAACCTCAGACAAACCATGTGCTAATAATGGTTGCTTGCACCCCTGTCCCAGAGAGATGTCCTGGGATGCAGAGAAACTCTTGAGAGACCAGTGCTTCAAGACAAGCCACTTTCCTACAGAATCCATCTCCTCACTCCTCCCCGCATGTGTTCTCTTTGCCCCCTCCCCAGTTCCCTCTCCGCCACCCAATCTCGCTCTGGAAGGACTGCAGGCTCCATGCACACCTCCCACTCACCCATGTTCAGCGTGACCGTGATGATGTTCAGGGACATGGTGGAGTCTGTGATGCTGCTGAAGGACGATGACTGCAACATAAGCGAAACATGAGATGTCCTCCTGTGCCTCAGTAACATTCCCAGCCTCAGCTCCCTCCACTTGTGCTCCCTGCCACTCCCTGTGGCACCACAGCCACCACTTACAACTCCAGCCTTATGCTGGGAGCTTTGCAGAGCCAGAGGGCATCAGTCACAGTCCTTATGACCTCTCTACAACCAGGACAAGGTCTGTGGTCCCAGCTCTTGAGGCTACATTGGCTTGGGAAAGATTTACAGCACTTTATGAAGTCCCTGATCAGCCCTGGAGCACTGAGTGGACAGATCCACCAGGCAGCCCGCCTTTCCCTGCACTGCCCTCCCCAGGATACCCAGCCCCTGGGTACCCGCTCAATGCGTGGAGCCTTCTGTTTCCGCCGGCGTCGCTTGTGCCTCCTCATTAGACGGGAAGCACTGCTTTGCTCTGTTGAACTGCTAAACCTAGAGGCAAAAGCAAGAGTCAGCTCTTCTGCTGCCAGGGTAGTGGCTCTGGCAGCAAGAGAGCCACAGAAATGGCACAGGGAATAGAGGATTGCAAGGGCAGAGGGGCAGAACATGCTCGTGGGGGACAGACAACAGCAGAGGGGGCTGCTGGGTGAGACTTGAGACAGAGGCAGGTCTGAGCAAGGACCCTGGAGCCCAGGATTACTGTGCCCTGCAAAGGCATCTCTCTGTGCTGGGAGGCAGGGAGAAGCTAGTATTCCTCCAGGATCTAGGCTCTCCTACCTGCTGGTGGAGTCATCTTCATCTGAATCGAAGAAGCTGGTGGTCTCCAGCTCACTGCTCATGAGCGTGGAGGAGCTCTCGTACCCGCCCAGGTCTCGGCGCCGCTCTCCCTTCACTGTCCCATTCACCCTGGGTGCTATGAAAAGACAAGACTCAGTGTGCTTGAGACAGGCTACAGGGAAACAACCCCTTTCCTTCCCGCAGGACTCACGGCAACCTTCCCAAAATGAAACTGGCCATCAGACAATCCCATCTAGTGCCGGCCAGCTCTGAGTCCACCCTGGGATCACAGAATCATAGAATCATTAAGG
>NW_009216550.1:0-48968 GCF_000690835.1 Fulmarus glacialis
TATATAAAACTTATGTTCTCCTTCAAGGAAGAAACATTTACCACATTTCGCTCAAAACCTAGAGTCCATGTGTGGAAGGAGGGAGTATGACTTAACTTTTCCTGCACTTGATTCTTAACTGTGCCCGAATACACTTGTCTCAGTACTGAGCCTGGGCACATCGCAGGCGGCGGCTCCTGACTCCTGTTTTTCAAAGATACCTGGCCTGATGTAAAGGAAAGTCATCTAGGGAGGCTGCAGAGTGTTCTTAAAACACATACATCCCTCATGGGGAGTTTCGGCTGCTCTGCTGGCCTGACTCTGCTATCAGCCTGCGCAACTGTCAGTGAGAGTCCATCTCTGTTCACAAAAATATATTCCTAAGAGTTGTTGCTTTATGCAAAAAAGCAGTGTTATGACCATTTGCTACCTTTGTCCTATTATCCTCAGGGAACAATAGTGTTTATTGGGGTCTAAAGAATGGGCCCCTCAGAGAGAAATAAAGGTCACATTCACACTTCAGATCTGCATTTCCTCTTCTGAGTGCTAATTTTAGTTGTGGACTTGGGGTGTTGAAGGGAATGCAGCTGGTTTGGTGTACTTGCTCCTTTCCAGTTCCCCTGCTGCCCCACGTTCAGAATTGGGGAGTGAGGGAGGCTCGTTTCAGCAGACCTTGCTGTTGCAACTGCTGAATCCCATGAGCATAAAAGCATACACCTTTGAGAACTGTAGGTCAATAATCTTAGTTTCTGACTTCTTCCAGTCTTTTAAGCTATTAATAAATCATATAATTTTTTTTTTATATTCTGCTTAGCAGGTGCTTTGAATTTGTTTGATCATCAGAATTGCTGGATTCTTCATCAACTCAGGCACACATTAAGCTTTGTCTTACACTATGTCAAGCTCCTTTTAATAGGGTATGGTTTTGCAGCTTGGATTTGTTTTATGTCTAAGCATAGGAGACAAATTCAGGGACTTTTATTATCTCATTTGTTTTTCAGTGTACTTTTGCTCATGCTGCTTTTGCAGTGGGTTTCAGAATTTTGCTGGAGATACCTGTTCATGAGATTTCCAAGTCATAAACTGATTCACTGAAGAACTTTGTCCCATATCTGCATGGAGGAACCCCACACAGAATCCTGTTTTTCTTCTGTCAGAGCCTTGCAGTCCAGGTGCACATTTGTGAATGAGCTTTGCTTTTGTATTTCTTGGAAAATGTACAAAAGTTGTTAGGGTAATAATTTTGTTTTTATTGTATTGATTGCTTCTAGGCACTTTCTGTCTTCTGGAAAAAATTCCTCTTGCCCTGTATTCTTATGTTTCTCCTGTGGCCTTTGTTTGTTCTTCACTGTCAGTTCAAACCGGTGCTGCAAATTACCTCTCTTTCTTAAACTAGGATTTTGCTTTTTTATTTTTCACTTGGGAGATTGGCGTGAAAAAGGCAATCGGTTTCAGACTAAAGCTTGACATGCTTGTATTAAATCTTTACTATTTCTCTAAAGCCAGAGAAAATGAGTTATTCACAGTCATTCTCACAGGGAAAACTTGAAATGATTTTGAGAGTTACATAACAACGCAGTGCAGCACAGCTGCTGGAGAAGAGCTGGCTGGAGGCTGGCATTAATAATTCGGATGTTATGCTGGGTGGGAACAAGTGCAATGCTTAATCAAGAAGTCTGTTTTGACACTGTGGAATAACATCAGTGGATATGAATGTTAAAGAGAAATTGTTGAAATTAAGTGTAGGTATCTTGAAATAAGTTTTTTTTACAATGGCAAATAACAAAATTGAAAATTAACATCAGTGTCATTGAAACTTACAGAATCCTACTATATTTGAGTTTCTTATGTGAAAAAGAAACCTTTTTGTAAACAACCCCTTGCTCCCCCCAAACTCTTAAATAGGTTTTCTCCTCTGGCTTTGTAACCCCACCTGTTTTAAAAGGATGAATATTCAGGATTAGTGTAGTGATCTTTTAAGTATTCTGATGTTTAAAAGAGATATCTCAGCATATTGGTTATTTGATTAATGACTGACTTCCAAATGAAAATTATAGTAGCTCAGATCCTTGAGCTTAAACTCTCCCTCAAAGGTTTTGTTTACAGGATAAGGGACCATGAACAAAACAGTTTCTTTGAGGCTCATTTTTGTCTTGGGTAAAAGGAGACACTGGTGTCCTCTTTAAAAATCTACGCTATTAAGTAGCTATTAGCTAAATGTACTCTGTAATGCGATAGTGCATTTGCTATGAGGTCATCAAACTTTTCTTGCTCCTTTGCATATCAACGTGAAGTTCATTCTGCTCAGATCTTAAATCTGCCAAAAATGTGTTTCATCTCAAAATATTTTTTCTAAGTTATTTTCTTCTATGAAGTGGTGGTTTATAATAACATACGTAGAATTTGTCATTGTCACCTCATTTCTGCTGTGCTTGCTTGTGATAGAGTATTTAAAAATTACTTGCTGGGGATGTTTAATGGATTTCATGGCCTGAGTGCGTCAGCGAAGAGTGGGTTTTTTTAGTGTGGGGTTTTTTTTTCTTGTCTCTGACTTCTGGAGTTAGATTCATGTTTATAGGTTGTAAAGTTGTAGCAAGTAATGCTAGGTGAGATATGGTTACGGGAAAAGATTATGAAGAATGTGAAGAAATGTTCCAAGTCGCGGAATGAGTTACAGATCTCACTTCTTCCTTTTGAGATAGGTGCAGATCCACTTTTGCTATAGTCAGCTTGTGTGTATTGACCAAATTAATCTCTTGTGAAACGGTTCACTACAATAATTTGGGGTTATATGGAACTTAGCTTGATCTCCTGAGTCTAGTTGATAAATGCATATCTCTGAGCAGAAAGATTGCACAAAATTAACAAAACTGTTCATTTTTTTAAAAAGTATTTTAAAGTAAACCTTTATATTTGTTGACATATTTTCTATGTTTTGCATTAAGGCAGCATATTTATTAGGTAGCAAAAGGCCCGGTTGTTAGCTGCTTTCTGTTCATAAGTTACTTGAGAAACCTATAGTTTCTGAAGGTAAAACAACTAGCCACTAGAAACTGAATTTCACTACCTTTCAAAATTAAGCCTAAGGCTCCCTTCAGCTTCAGATTATCACTTTTCCTGTACATACCTACTTCACATTGAAGTGTTCTGGTATTTGCAAAGTTTTTTTTTGTGGACAGTATTTCGAAACACTGAGGAAGAGCAAAGCATTAATGTTGTTCCTGAGATGTTTACCTCATGGAAGAATGCACTGAACTAACAAATGTTGAAGAGAAATCTGTCCAAAACCCCAAGCTTTTCAGCCTTGTGTTTATTGTCATCCTCAGGCTCTTGGCTAATTTCTAATTGTGTGTAATGTCTCAAACCCAGGGCTCTAATTCAGAGGTAATTATCGTATGATCAAGCTGTAGTTGTTATTTTAGTGCAGATTTGGGAAATAAAAGCTGACAGCTGTGTTCCAGCTGTGTTTCAGCTGCAGTCCATTAAAAAAAATAGACGGGAGAAGCAGCAGCAGCAGCTTTGCAATTTTTTCCATCATTGCTGAGCTTGGTGAAGTTGCCTTATCTGGTTGCCCTGTGAAATATTTGCCATGTGTCTCTGGAGCCTAAATAAATAAAACAGGAAGAGAAGGTTCAGTAACTAGATGGAAAGATGGTTAGTAGACTGAACACGCAAACACATGTATGTGCATTTGGCTCTGCTGAATAGGTAAGAGATCAGCTATTAACTCCCGCTAGACTTTTGTGTAGGCTGGATCAAAGGTTACTAGAGAGGTCAGTTCCCTTAAATAAACAAAGTTCAAGATACATTCAGTGACTTCCCTGTCATGTCTTATTAAAAACTGTCATATACCTGATATATAGAAAACAGATTTAAAACTTCTACTAGTCTGTGATTTTTCTTAAAGGACAGTATCAGTTAGGTCATTAATTGCTAAAGCCACAACCCCATTCCTCTAGACTTGAATGAAGTTCTTTAATGTTTGAGACACATAGGTACATGAGTCCTGAGAGAAACGGATTGTGGTTTTTTTTTTAAAAAAAAAAAAAAGTAAAAGCTAAGCTGAAAGTTGGAGCTGTAACTGATTGCTCTGTAAAAATGCAGAATGTACAAGCTCAGCAGATGAAAGCTGAGAGACATTGACAATTTGGGCTTCCATTATAAAATTTAACTTTTCCTTCCATTTAGTAGTATTTGATCATCGTAGGGATAATATTTTTCAAAAGTTGCCAACTGGTTCAGGAGCTACTGATGTAGGCAATGTCCTGTAGGCTGTAATTATTTTCATGCGAAGTTTTCTAATGTTCTCTGGTTTGGTTTGCTGAATTTTTATTTAGGTTGCTTAAAGATCTCTCAGCATATATTTGTGTTTTAACTGAGAAAAAAAAAACCAAAACAAAACACCAGTGGTCATGCCCTCTCAATCCTCAAATCTGAATTCATGCACATGGTGCAGTTGAAATCTCTGTTCCTTTGGTAACTGGATGAAGAGTTTGTCGATTGGGTCTTTGAGGGAGAAGTGTCAAATGTTTATTTTCAGGGTTATGAGTTGAAGTACTTGTGAGCTGATGCTACAGAACTGCTGTTTCTCAGTTTTCTCTCCGATCTCTCCAGTGCAAAAGAATCTGTTTTCTAGAGAAAATAAAAATGGCATTCCTTTGGGCTGCTCTCATATGAGAGCAAGCAGTCCAGAAGAAGAAGAAAGAGCACTGTGGCTCATCTTTGGAACATGGCTGATGAATGATTGTGTGTCTCATTTTTCTTTTTGGTATCCTGGAATTTATCATCAAAACTGCAGAATATTGAGGCTTGAATCAATAAAAGATATAACAAGTCTTCTAGTCATCTTCTAGCGCCATCTTTAACTGATGTACTGCTGCATTATTTGAGCATATGACTTTAAAAGAAATGCTGCTTGTTGAAATTCAGGAGCAATGGCGTGAGCAAGTGCTTTCAGGCTAGGGAACAAGTGAACTATGTTGATAAGAAATACATGGTTGACAGTTGAACAACTTTGAGTGATGTTGATGAATAATGTCCACAAGTAGCATGTGCATTAATAGCATGGCTGGGGTTCTCAGCAGCTGAATGGCTGCCTCTGCGTCTTTCTTTGCTGGAGGTTGCAAGATGCATCTGCAGTGGTGCAATGGGTGAAAAAAAGTGGTATAGCTTAAGTTACCCCTTTCATTTACTCGTTAAGCACTCCTAACTCATGCCTGTTAACAGCGAAAAACGTGGCACCTTTGCAACTTGCATGGTTTAATAACAAAATAATTTATTAAACCAAAGACACTTTTCACAGAATTTAAGCTGACTGGTTCCACAGTACGTGAAGCTCCTTTTTTTGAGAATTGTTGCATCTTTTTTCAGGAAATTGTTGCATTGTTTTCATAATTTGTAGCATGAATTGCTACAATGAATCTTAAGGGACTCACTTACAATGGCTTTTTTTTCCGTGTAAAGCCTAGAGTTCTTCTGTAACATGTGTTTCATATTTGATAAGTTGTAACTATATTTTTCTGATCAACATCATCTCTAGTCTCAAGCAAGAGAAGCATTGGGGCGATCTCATCTTCTGAATTAGATTTGTGATGGACCTATTTGTCTTTCTCATGCTCATTATTTCCTGCCTAAAAGACTAATTAACTTATTATAGACAACATCATGCTGAATTCTATTAATTTATTTCAACAAAAACTGAGATTTAGCTCTGTGTTGACAAATATTTTACTGGGGGATTTTTTTCTCTATTTATATGTGTCTGTATGTATATATGTTTTAGTAACAGCTGTTTTACTGCAAGAGAATAGCGTTGGTTTGTGTCTGGGAGCAATGTTCTTCTCTATAAACTCTTTTGAATGCCACCCAGAGGACAAAGAGTTAGTGATTAGAAAATTGACGGGAAGGGGACTGTGCCCATCAAACTGAAGAACTAAAGGGCATACATATGGCATTCTGTACAGAGTGTACATGTACCAGCGTGATAGAGTTTGTGCTTCCATAAAAATATGTGAAAACATAGACTCAGAGATGGAAAAAGGCTGTAAGGCTTCATTCACTTCTATTTTTTTCCTTTCCTATCCCAGTCAGTCCAAGACTACTCCCAAAATTGTGCTGCAAACCAAAATACCAATCAGACATTTATACAGATTGTAATGGAATCCTATCTAACTTTGTAGCCATTTTGGAAAACTTTCAGCAAAAGATACATTTCAGAAGTGAGACAAGATTATTGTAGTTGAAAGGTTAGAGCCAGCTAGACTCAGTGCATTTGGGTGGAGGGAAAATGCATACTTAGATAGGAGACTCCCTACATGCTGTGGAAAAATACCAAAATGGATAGCTGCAGATTTCTTAAGGTAATTGAATGCTCTGTTTTTTGACAGCATGGCCTAGATATAATTTTCAAAAGTGATTCAGGTCAGAAACCCCAAATCTTTTAAGTCAGTGAGATGTTGCAAATTAAATACCTCAGCCACTTTTTAAGAGAGTTGAATTCTTCAGCCATTTACGGCCTTGTGTTGGTGAGTAGAGCAGTGTCTGTAACCTCAAGGAACTCCGTACTGAAAAGCCTGGCAACTTAGGCTAAGTCTATCACGTATAGAATCCAGTCTTATGACAGTCCATTAGTGACAAACTAATACTGGAGTTCTTGTACAGCCCTCAAACTCTAGACTGAGGTTCATAGTCGATGACTGCTGTGTTTCTTTGAACCTTTCGTCATCTACGGCGGTTTCTCGGTTTCTCCTTTTGAAGACTTATGCATACTTCATGGTAGATTAGCTGAAAAGCGGGAGCAGCCTGTCTGACCTGAAAGAATACATCTTGTTGTGTTGGGATTTTAATGAATATGTTGCAGAACATTCTCCAGCTGTTGCCCTCAAGAGGAAAATTATCAGGGTCTGTTAAGAAGGCAGAATTATTTTCTAAACCACCAAACTATGTGCTCTGATACCAAGTAGATAAGTAAACAGCTTATGTGTGAAGCTTAACAGAAACAATTGCAATATGACAGATTTGCAATCGGAAGGTGGAAAATTACTTAAATTTGTTTAGATCTGATGACAGGGACAGCTCTTGTGGAGTAGAAGGACACAGTTTCTTACAACTTTCTTGAAATTTGTTGTGATTTCACTGCAGCTTCGGGGAACGTGTGTGATGATCAAGTCAGTCAATACAAGTGTTCGCAGTATTTTTGTCTGCTCGTTGGGTGCTGCAGCACTTCTAGGGGTAAAATCCTTGATGCACAATCTAAGGAATTAACCATGTAGTCTTGTCAACATACTTCATCCTACTTTTTTGTCTTGCTGCATATTGTCTGCTGTTATGCTCATTTATTGCATTTCATTCCTAATTAGACTGTAAACTCATTGTGGATGACTCCTTGTTTACATAGATGTTTAGATAACAGCATAAAGCAATCTTGTTCCTTGTCGAGTCCTTTTACTTGGGTAATGTAGATACTGCATTCTGCTTTTCAGATCACCTAAGTTCCAATACGGTTTCCAATTTTGTCTGAACATAGACCGAGGCCTCCAAAACTGTTCTTTGATCTCAGCATGTGTAACAGATGGAGTGAAAGGTTCTACCTTCAAAAGTCAAGAGGTCAGTCAGGAAACCAGTTCCTAAAAGATCGTTTCTTGTTACCACATGACAAGATGATGCTGCTATTTGTTTTATGAAAGTGCATAGAAGCCTGCAGATTGGGATATTTTTGCATTTAGAATGAATGAGCACTCACCTCAAAAGAAAATACAGTTTAAATAGTCAAGTTAGGCAGGGTGGAAAAATAGGAAAGCCCCATGTACTGTGCCTAATATAACTAAAGCAGCTGCTTTTGCTCATAAAAGGCCTTGTCACATTGGAGTTTTTACTAGGATATATCTGATGTTGCTGCTATTGTTGAAGATGACGTCTAAGCTGTCTGTTTGCGTAGCTTAATTCTTTGGTTCAGTGCCGATTCAGTTTAAAAGATAATTAAAATATTTATGTGTGGGTGAGTGGACATTGATAGCTAATGGAGATTATTTGGTGTTGGCAACGTTAGGCAATTTTTAAAGTTGATACAGCCTAAATTCCAAAGTTGTCAAAGAGATTGGTGGTGGGCTGGACCGATTTTGACGCAGTGCTGGGAGGACTGGGACTAGAATTAAGGAATATTTCAGCCTTCTGTGCAGAACTGGCATGTCAGACACTGTTCTGTAGAAAATATGTATATGAGCATAAGGATTAATAGTACGAGATGATCCGTGACTTGGTTTAAAAGCAGAGATGGGCTTAGCAAATATTTGAAGCCAGAATACGAAGGAGCAGGCTAGTATACAGATCAGCACTAGAGTATTTTTTCAGGGCATTAATTTAGGAAAAGGGATTCTTGAGTCCAGTTTGACAGAGCTAGGAAGAAAAGAGGTTGAGAAAAGAGAAATAGATACTTCTCTGTCTACAATAGTCTTTTTCATACTTTATGTATTCCATCCTTCCATTGCTGTTTAACAACAAAGAAGCCCCTAGATAATTATTTGTGGAGGGTTTTTTTCTTCCAATATTCACAAGCTAGATGACATAGTATCCTAGAGACAGCAGTGATTTTTCTTTAGGTGCAAAAGAATCATAGTAATTAAAAGGAAAGATTCTTTTCAAAAAACCTGCTTTAAGCTGCAGTATGTCAAATAGCTAGTGGAGAATTAAGATTTCAGTCAAGGTAATGTTTTCCATTTCACTGGCTTTCTTAAAATGTGAGAGACTGTTATTACAGAAGGTGAGATTAGAATTTTGAATGCTTTGGGAAGCAGATAAGATAAAATGAGTTACTTTGTAAATTTGCTATCAAGCTTTATTAAATCTTAAAAAATCATGAGAGCAGTGGATGTATAACTAAGGAAGAACAGTTTCAGCTTTCTGAGAGTGTTGCTTAGCTTAATCTGCAATAATGCTGCACTTGTGGGAGAGGAACCTGATACACCCCACCTCCCCCCAAGGTGGGGAAAAAGGTGGTTTTATCACGTAGCATTCAGATTTGCTCACGTTGCAAACATTGCACAATGTCAACACAACTTTTTGCCGTACTGAAAAGTACTGAAGATGGAAACTGGAGCGGTTGCACTAGAAATCTTTGGTCATCTTTTTACTTTAAAGCTCTCAAGATACTGTACAACAGTGGATAATAAAGTGTGATGAACTGAATACCAAAAACACTTCATAGAAGCAGGTTGGATTTCTACGTGGTTGGGGCAGTGGTCCAGCAACACTTTGTTGAGGTGGTTGAGAGCAGCAGAGTCCCCATGGCTGCTGCTCCTTTACGTAGTCCATGAATAGCTCTCCACTTGCCTGCTTTTCTGAGGGATTGAGTTGGAAGGGACTCTGGCTCTCCTGTTTTTATGCTTTTTGAAAGTATTTTCTCAAAGGTTTGGGTGTAAGCTGCTGTTACCCAGATCTCATCCTGTGAAGCATTGTGGCTTTCCTCAGTCACTGTTTCCCTTATCTTCTGTTTGTTTCTGTGAGATCCTGATGGCATGGGTAGTCAGTTGCTGCATATTTAGCTGGAACAGCACAAGAAATTACCCCCAGTGTTGCTTGTTATTATCACCAAGTTGGCAAACAGATTGCATAAATACCCTTTGGACCATTCATCAGAAAGTCATCTGGGTTGGCTTAAATGGCTAATACGTGTGAGTTATACTGAAGCAGATGCAGAGCTTTTGCATCACCTGATCTGTTAAATCAGTTGTAGAGGTGTAATAGCCACTGACAGAGGTTAAACTGCTTTCCTTTTTCCAAAAGACAGGATTTGTCTTTGTCCTAATATAACACTGACCTGTGCTTCCTCAGCTTTCTGACTTGTGAACAGAGTGTAGAATAGCACAGTAAAAACTAATTCTACTGTCATTCATTTCTCTGTACCCTGTTGGAATGTGACCATCTTATAAAGGGGAAGATTTTTTCCCAGTTGCTGGACAACTTTTAAATAATAAAATAGCGTAGAAATAATTCCCCAATAGGAGTTTATCCTGAGCATTGAAAGCCATGTTATACTCTTAATTACAGACAGTGTTTTTATGGATCACTAGTGTTTAAAAGGCACAGTTCATTTGTTTTTAGGTATCTGGAAGAAATATTATTGCTTACGCAACTGAAGATAAACTGAAGTATGATCTGCCCTGGAGAGAATTTGGGTACAAACCAAAGATTTCACGGGATTTTGTAAGAAGAGGCAGGGATGACCTCAGCCTGTTGCTCAGGACAAGTGTTACTGTGCCAGGTAATGTTAGGGATTGCTGTTCACAGAGCTGCTGCTGTATTTGTTTGGAGTATTCACACAATGTCTTCCATCCCATTTAACAGACTGATTTGACAACCTGTCGGGAAATAAAAGGATTTTTTTTTTAATTGCCACTTGCTTTGTTGTTTGATACATTGTATGGTGCAGTTTTTCTCAAATTAACGATGAGGCTATACATTACTGTATAGTTTGGTAGCAAGCTTTTTTCCTTTGACTATTTGTTCTGAAGTGCAAAATTAAAATAAAATTGCATTTAAAGAATTCAAATTATTTTTCACACTTGCGTGCCTAGCAATGGCTCAGCAATAGGAACAGCTTATTACTGGTTTTCCCCTTTTCATCTGTTTTGTTTTTTTTTTCTTTTTTTCCTTCCTTGCCAGCTATCCTTTCTCATGCTGAAAGGATAGCCAACTGGTGATGATTAGCTTGCAAAATTTGTTTCACTTGGAAGAAAGGATGCAATGAAAAGCACAGTGGTCATTTCTTAGCTGGTAAAAAAAAAATTTCTGTTAGAGCTTATGATACAAGGAAATTACAATTTGAGGAATTTTGAGCACTCAGTCTTAACTTTGTGTTAACTTACAAATATGCTTCATGCAATATATTGAAAAGACACTTGGATTGAATGTTACTGTTATGGGCAGCACGGACCATCCACGTGAGCTGTGCTGCAGAGCTCTTCCAAGAACTTTTCTCCATCCTCCCTCTTTAGTACTTGTTAAAAATGTTCTCCTTTCGCATTTAGATTGCTATATTTTGTAGCAATGGGCTTGAAAGGTTCTCATTCTGTATTTTTTTACTTTTTCCTTGGGGTGTTATCTTTGATTCTACCTTCTTGTATTATGTAGTCATGTCCTCCAAGGCTCTATTCTTTCCACTGTCCATTTTGTGGCCCTGTGATATCTTCCCCTGTGAATTTAACTGCTGTCTCAAGGCTGACAGCTTTTATGTCTGTCATGTGCTATTTTATCTTGAATCTGAAACTGTTCCTGGACCTTGTACTACAACTCAGACTCAGTTCAGTGTTGAAATCCTTGAGAATCTTGACCTGGCTCCTTCCCAGCATTACAGCTGTGCCGATGTGACATCTCCAAGAGACCTGAATGAATCTGGGAAGCCAAATAGCTACAAAAGAGTTAACCCCCCTGCTCTTGAATGTGATGTTTCTTTTGGTTGCCTTTAGCTGCTTCTTCCCATATGAGATTCAACATATATTTCATTCCTAGAGGGGTTTACTCCCAACCACAACCGTATTTTTCTGAAAGACATGCTAAAATAAAATATAGTTCAGACCCATACTTACAGAAAAGGCCCATGCTGTTGTCCAGTTTGACTGCAACAGTGCAATGACCTGTGATTCAGAAAGTGATTTGCAAGCATTTTGTCTGTCAGGGAACCTTCAAAAAGTGTTTTCTTTGTTTCTTTCCTTTCAAGAGTCAGGGAAAAATTGACATAATAAATAATTACCTGCTGGCCATGTCTAGGCTTCATGTACTCTTTTCCAGAAGCCTTCCCTTGGGAGTATTATATTATAGTTTTGGCTTTTAATAGCAGAACATTATAACAGTTTTTCCCTGTCAACTGATATGGTTGTTTATACTACGGAATACATGTACATGACAGGTTTTGGTGAAATTTTTAGGCCCTTATTGTAGCTGAGTGTGTGATCTTAGCTCTCAGTAATTTTATATCTGGGATTCAGTTACTATTTTGTACTTTCCTCTCCTACTTCCATGCATGTCCACTTTAGAAGTTGTACTTTCAAGTACACATTTTATGTGCATACATGAGTAATTCATGTTTTGCTAGGACCATTCTGAATCCACTTTTTTATATCCTTATTTTCCTTAATTCTACTTTATTTTACTTGTTCTTTTGATCCATTTCTGCTTTGTTTAGTATCATTCTAAACCACTGCAAAGCTTGTATTGCTTGTATTGTATTGAGGTTTATGAATTCTGGCAGGATTTAAGAATTGGATTTTCCTAAGGTCTCAGTCAGGCAGTGCAGAAATGTACGGGGAAAACCAGCCAGAGGCTGAACCTTGAATTATCATAACTATAGGATGGACTAAGAAGAAGTTGCATACAGCTATATTCTTTTCACTTTTTACCCAGACTGTTGTGTGCTGTTACTGTGAGGTGTGGAAGAGCTTCTGTGTTCAACTCCAGAGGTACTTGGGTGTGTGTTTTCAGATCATTGGACATGAAAGGCATGGTAAAAACGAAAGTTGCTATTCTTACTTTCACCCTCTGTATAATTAATTTCTCTTTAGGGAAGTAGAGCAAGAGAAGAATATAGTTTGACCTCAATAGAATTGAGGCACGGGAACATACATCCCACCGGTCAGCATTGCCCCAAACACAAATATTTCAGGGGAGGAGAGCAGAGCAATAGCAAATGAACTGTGGGCCATTCTGTCCTCGTCTGCTTGAGAGCAAGCCGTGTGTTTATTGAAGGAAATGGTTCTGCTGAACTAGTCCTGATGCTGTTCCAAGCCAATTGGTGATTACCTTTTCCATGGGGATTGAAATGAATGTGTTATATTTTAAAATAAGCTTTTTAACTGCTGCTGCTATTCAGAATTTCTGTCTGTTAGTTGTTTGTTCAGCTGGACTTGACAGCTTCTGTCTTAACTGCGCGGAGAGGCACTAGCTCAGCTTTAGCTTGGCTTAGGTTCCCCTCCTCTTTTTCCCCTCACATTAGTGTGCTTTTTTTCTTTCTGATCTTCAGAACTGTAATGTACGATGAAGGATGTCTATAAATATTAAACCTAAGTATAAAATGAATTGACATTTATTCTGCATGGCTGTAAAAGAAATAATGCATGATTTATTGTGATCCGGGAAGTTCTTGTGAATTTCTGACTATTTAGCCTAGTCCTCAGAAAAGTTGCTAGGCTGGAGCCAATTAGTGTGTAATCTGGAGAGGAGAGGAGAGGAAAGGAGAAAAAGGGAGGAGAAGATCAAAAAGCTGAGGTCACATTTCTTGAATGTTACTTCATCTACAGGGTCGAAGTTGCCCAAGTTGGACCTGGAATCTGATCAAAATCTGAGTTTCCTCAAACTATGGGGGAAATGGTGATCTAAGTTTTCCTTTCAAGTGAACAGGCTCGGACTTTTGAAGGAGAGTTGTAAGGTTCAAATCTGCAATCAGAAATAGACCTTAAATATTGGGAAACTAACTTACACATTTTGGTTCATGTGTATCTCTTATTTCATTATCAATTAGTGCAACGAGATAGTAATAATCAATACTAACATCCACTCTGTGTCCTAGATTGTTTGAGATGTGGTGGGCTGTGCATACAGGTAATTTCGTCAAAGAACTGCATATATAAGTATATGGCATGTTTTGCTCATGCTCCATGGAGGAAGAATTGCTGTCCACAGTGATGAGTAAACGGCTGTCAGTTGTTTAATTGAAGTGGTCTCTGTGTACCCAAGATTGTTTTCTTTGTTTTCCTGACTGGTTAATCATTGCTATTTGTAAGGGAATGGACAACCTTCGTGGAAATTTTTGATTAGGTGATAGATCTTTTCTTTTATCCTATGTCATCAATTCATTCTGCTGTGTCCTTGTTGAAGCTTAGACATAAATGTTGTTTTCATTTCCATAATCTAGGCATTGTTGTGTGTACAACAATGTTTAAAAGGTACTGCAGTGGTTAATTTTTTTTTTTAGGTAAATATTTTTGGTTTGAGTGTTCTGGTGGCTGAGGCATCAAAACTGATAATGAATAATGCTGTAGGTAGGGCTTTAGGTATTCAGCCAGTATGCTGCTTCTAGCTTCCTGTCACTCTCCTCTGGTTTCAGACAAAGGATAGGATTCTTTAGTGACTGTATATGGTGTATAAATCATTTGGTGGGAGGATGGAGAAGGACTGAAGTATACACAAACTAGTTCTAATTCCAATTTAAAATACATTTGTAACTCTTTAAATACCCAGTGTAAACCAAATAAAGCAGATACAATGTGAATCGTTGCTTTCTGAACATAGAGCAGAGAAGATGACAGCTAATCAAAATTCTGATTAAAGAAATGTTACAATGTAAGTGTCTCATTATCGTACGGTCTTGGGTATGGCGTTGAGGATATGTTTCTGAAGAAAATAATGAATGAGAATCTCATTGCTGCTAGACTCTCAGCAGATGATCATTGTCATGTTTATTTTCCAGACCAAAAGATTTGTGCTTCTGATAAATGTACATCTTTTATCAAACTACATAAATTGGTAGTGTTAGGAACAACAGAAGAGTAGGAATTCCTTCATTTTATAACGTATACATTAGATTCCTTAGAGCATGGCTTTCTTGGGTAGGGTTGCATTTCAGGGCTGAATCAGAGTTGACAAATCTTACGTATTGAGGTGTGAAAAAGTGGAAGGAAGTGACTCTAATTACATTTTATGGATCATACAGTAGTTTCTTGTCTCTTTGTGTACTGTGGTAGGGTCTAAGAGTCCTAAGTGCTAAGATCTGAATATTGGTAGGTTGTTACATCGCAGAATTTTTCCCTGTTTAATTGAAACCTAACACAACATATCTTAGACACAATGTTAAAAATTATGATAAAGTTCATAAATTATGATAAAAGTAATGACAATGTTGTCTGTGCAAACTCAGTGTGGCTTTTTTAAATCCTTGTAATAAATATACATACGTCTTCATGTTTATCTGTAATTTTTCTGCCAGAAAAGTTTCACTTACCTGACATATAAAGTATTGACTGAATTAACGTCACGGTTCACTGTATGACTATACTTTCTGAATGTGTGACCGACCATGGGATATCATCAACGTTCAGGAGTTAAATTGCATCCTTTCCAGATCCTAGAATGAGTTGTTTGAAAAGCCTCAAATCTTAGTTTCTCTCTGTATGTAGTCCATATCTGCCTCTTCTTGTGATTAACGTGTTATTCTGCACCCCTACTTTATGTATGTAAACTGATTCTTCTCTGCTGTTTCCTGTGCGTCAAGCCTGAACCCTGCGTGAGCAGGAGGAGGCTAGCCTGGGAGCTAGCTGCCTTGGTCTTGCAGGATTTTTAGGTCTTTCGCCTGCAGATTTGTGGCAAAAGCTTTGTGTGTCTTTTTTTAAGATGTGCCAAGGAGCAATACCAGTGTGATTTGGAGGGGAGAATATATTCCAGTGAGTGTGGTAAAGCATCAGTACTAATATGTTCAACAGTATTGCATATGCTGAGGTATGTAGCATAGAAAATACTGACTTTTCCACATGCTTATGTGGTGACAGTGATGGTGATTGTGTTTTAAAACAACTGAACAGTGCCTTGGGATGACACCTTTTATAAATTGAAATAAATAAAAATCCACTTACAAGTAAGGTGCTGCCAATTCCCTCACTTCAGTTACAAGCTGTACAGCCAAACATTTATTCTGGGTAGGTGAGGCTGATGAAAGCATAAAGGCATAGTCGCAAGACTAGTTCGATTTCCTATTGTTTTTCAGTGTCGGAGATTTATTCTTCAGTGTTCTAGTGAACTCATTTATGAAGAGACTGGATGGCTGTGAAAATTGAATTGCATATAAGTTACAGTATGTGAAAAAAATGCTAGTAATACAACAGGACTTTAAATGGATTTACATTTTTTGTTATTGAAGTGCCATTAAACGTAACAAAACAATATCAAAAAGCATTAAAGGTATCAAATTTAATATTGACCTTGAATCTTAAGTCTGACATGAGTAATTTGATAGTGATTAGTCTTTGTAAATGTCCTATTATGTTACTCATGTTTATAGCTAGAAATATGCATTTTGGTGTAAAGGACTGGGACCTTCTCATCACAGCAAATGTAGCAGCAAAGTCAATTTTGTTTACTGCTGCCATGCAGCCAGTTGCTGGAGGTAGTAAAGCTGCCATTTAAGAGAGCAGAGCAGCACTGCATAAGCCTGTGGGATGTCTAACATCAAATACCCCCTGTACAGTTAAAGCTTCACAAGAGTTTGAGATAAGCTGTGGCCAAATATCCCTGGAATTTAACACAAATAGTGACAACACTTTTGTTCCTGCCAGAAGTTCATGGAAGTCTTTGTGCACAGTGATACACTTTTTCCATTGGTCTCCCACACACTGGCTTGCAAAAGGGTGTATGTTTAATCACCAGTACTATTTCCTTCAGCATCACAAACCTAAATTTACTGGAAATTCACGACAACAGATAGCTTTCATCATCCCTGATGGCTGCAGTACAAAGCTCTGTGCATAGTGGTACGGCAATACCTTTGTGGAGGGTGGTTCGTGATCTTTAGTTCATGTAGGGGCACCTGCCCTGCAGAGTTCAATTAAATTTAGTTTGAACAGCATAAAGGAGTATAACGGTAGAACTGGCCAGAAGGTAACAGATCGCTGACACCTCTAAGACCTCTGTTTTATGTAGGTAAAGCAGCTCTTACCCTTAGTAGTTAATTAAGGTGAAGGGAAAAAAAACGTCTGGCTCCCTAAGATTTCTAACAAATGTTTTTCTGAAATGCTAAAGTACAATTTGCTTTCTATTAACACAAGTCTGGTGGACCTTAAGCATATAATGCAAAATGATAGCTCTTAAATCTAATTGTTCTTCTTTCTGATGTGCTAACTGGCAAAATTGGAACTATTTACAGTTTCCACATTCATAGTATTTTGGTTGGAGTAAGCATACTTCCTTTAGGAAATAAGTGCTGCTCCATCTGAGATTCTGGAGACACAACTATATGCAAGAGTGTAAAATGAAGATGATAGCAATTTTTAGTAGTAAAGACTGGAATTCTTTTTAAAAAAAAAAAAAAAGGTAAGTTCTGTTAAGAACATGTGACATGCAGCTAAAGCAGTACTCTACAGTGTATTTCACTCTTCGTGGACTTTGAAAGCTTTTTTTTAATAAAAAGAGAGTATAAAAAAAAAAAAACATTTAAGTCTCAATCATATGGCAGATGCACAAAGATTGTAAGGGTAATGATGGTAGTACTTACAAGATATGTATTGCAACATATGTGCCTCAATATTTAAGGGTTAAGATCTTCCCCAACTATTGGGACTACATAACTGCAATTCATGTTAAGTACCTTACTGGGAGAGAGGAATCCATTAAGCCTGCTCTGAAGACACTGATTTGGTAGTTCACACATTTCTGGCATTTTCATTTTGTGATAAGCTGGCAGATGGATGCATATATTGTTCCTCTATCTTCATAGTAGTCCTCCATATTATCGTGCAGCAAGGCCCCTGGATTGAAAGCAGAGACTGCGGTTGGGATTTGTCAGTAGGTTTCTGACTTTTCTGTAGCACAAACTGGAGTTTGCATTGTCTTGGCATCCTGCTCCCTTCCTCCGCGCAACTGGTCTGCATTCCTTCCAGTTCTGTTGGAGATATTTGCAGGTTCATGTCTGTGAGTCAGGATTTATCCCACACTTACTACTTCCTCTAAACTTCTGAGAGATGCAGTGACAGCCCTGTCTGAGCTCTTGCTTTCTGACAACTATCTGGCTACAATAGTACCGCTTGCTGGGTCTTAGCGGTGTTCGAAGGTGGCTGCTATATTCTGTCAGACAGATGCTGCAAGAGTCCATAATACAGATGTAGGAGCTGTCGCTGAGCTGCTGTTTTGGCTGAGTTGGGCAAAACTAGTGCAAAGTTATCTTACCTACGGGATAAGGGACCATAACGTTATTAAGGTAAAGACACCTGGCATTAGAAAGAACACAGTCCAAAAGAAAACAGGAAATTAAATCAGATCAAAAGGGAAGTTGATGACTCTCCAAAACCCTGCAAATGGAAGGACATTGACAAAGACTGAGTGGACTTTTGGGAGTAGTGAGGAAATTAGCAATTTGTACACAAACATTTGCCAGTTTTCCATACATCAGCTTTCAATGCCTGTGTTCTCAGTACTGATGGCCAAGTACTCCCCTCTTCGCTTGCCTTCCAGGAAATGTAATTTTGTAGAACTACCATGTCCTGGTCACGCAGGTAGAGATTGTATAAACTCAACTGTTTCATAACTATTACAAAAATATGCTTGCTCTGTCCTTCACCTATTTTAACAGTTAAGGAAACAAAGACGGAGAGAACCGTCTTTGTTTAGAGAATACGCTGACTGAAAACCAAAATCAGAAACATAACAACAGATGAATGTGTTGCCGGTGAGACAATTGTTTCTGACTGGAGAATAATGATTTACATTAATAAGCACATAGCAGTTGTTGGCACAATTCTTTAACCTAAGAGTGTCTGTTATAAATCATTTTGTCAATAAGGCTTTTTTTCCCCCCCAAATTAACCTTTTTCTCTACAGAGAATACAGTATAGGTCTTTGAGATTTTCTTTCTGTGCTTTGCATGTTACTAGTTGTAGTAGGCTTCTACCAGCAAAGAAAAGAACTCAGTAAAGGAAGCTGTTTTAAATTTTTGGCATAGCAATCCTCTCTGTATGGATGTTCTTGTGTGTATAGAGCTGAGTTGATTGATTTCAAATTCTTTCCCCATTGATGACAAGATAATAATCTCTGTTGAGTTATCTTGTAAGAAAGTTTTCTCCTTTGTTGTGCTTTTTAATAAGAACTTGAAATAGCCCTGTACAAAGTAGTATCAGGAATTGGTGCGTGTTATAGCGCAAACATTCCCACGCTTTTTATCTAATACTGGCTTTTTTCGTTGTGCTAGGAATTACCTGCCCTCGTAGTGTGATGGTATTAATGCAAATGTGATATCTAGCATGAATAAAGAAAAAAGGAAAGTTGTTTGTGTTTTTTTCTTCTGTGTATTGACTCTGAATCCTTTCTTCTTTTTTGTAGTCTTCAGTTTGGTATCATTATGATGTTTTTTTATTTTGGGCCTCAGGTTCAAATAAACCCACTTGGATACTTCTGGTTGTATAAGAGGGTTGCCTGAGTGTGTTGGGTTTATGTGGCAAGGTTTTGGTAGCTGGGGCGGGCTGCAGGGGTATCTTTTCTGAGTAGAGACCAGGGGCTGCCCACGTGTCAGACAGCTAATTAATAAGATCTGTAGCATACACAGAAGTTGAAAGAGAGTCCAAAACTCTTCTACTACTTTGCTGCTGTTGGTAGATACACTTTGCTACATATTCCACGGGTGTCATTTACATGCTTTAATGCTGTCCACATAGGGGATAACATCTACCACTGCTATAGTGCTCTGGTTTTTCCTCAGTGCTCAGGGTGTAGCTCCATACTTTATTTACTACAAACAGTGTGACACCTGCTCTGAAGATTGTTCTTCATGGGATTTTACTCAAGACTATAGGATCCGTATGTTTCACAAGAGTTGGCTTTTCATGGTATCTCAATAGGAATGGAATATTTTTGTCAGCATTTTAGAAAAAGAAACAGATGACAGAGAGATGTAAGGCAGGTAAGACATACTAATTTTGGAAAAGTTGTTTTGAAATACCTTTTATTTGATTTGGTGTGGAGTGCCAAAATCAGTTCTGACAAACTGAACTGTGGGGTCTCAAGTCAAGCAGTTAGTTGAATGAGGAGCAATAATTAGCAAATACTCAAAGTTTGGTCCAAACAACTTTCAACAACAGATTTTAGGAACAAAAATAGTAATTTCTCATTTACTAGGAACTAAGTCAGAAATTCCAGTTAAATTCTTGGTTTTTTGTTTTACTCAGCTGGTCTGCAGGTGTAGAGGATTTTGGCCAAGGTTTCCGTATTTGGAGACTACAGTCATTACTAAAACTCCTGGGCACACATTTATGTTGGAATGCAGCTGATGTCATGGAAAAACAGGACTTTCATGGTAACCCCCAACAACCAGAAGTATAGTAAACAGTAAATGTTACCTCCACCAAGATACTTGATTTTAAAGAGACTTGTTAGGATGGTACCTGTGTGCCAAGAAATATAAACTTTTACTGATTTAACTACAGTTTTCCTAAAAGCACCAGCCTACTGCTGGGGTTTAGCCATGATTTTGATATGCCTAATAAAACCAGAAATAGTTCTGTTTAAATCTTCAAATACCCAGAATTTACTGTTCTTTCCACCACCTAACAGTTTTATGGCCTTTCACATTAGAAATCAGTGATGGTATGTTAGTTACAAAGGAAATAGCACTGTAATTTTCGTGATTTGCAAAATACAGCTTCTTTCCAAGGTACATTTTCCCTCTAATTAAATGAGTGAACTGATTTTTTTTCCTTGTAGAGTTGTGCAGAAATATAGAACTGTACAATTCAGTTTTTTGATTTTTGTTTTTGTTGTTGAAAAGTCTGTTCTCAGCTTCAAGCTGTGCATACTGTTTTGCTTTCATAGGGTTACTTATAACTTCCAAGGCAATTTAGAGGTTTGTCATCCAAGGGGCATTCATTCCTTTACATGATTTGTATGGTTTCATGTTTTTTTTTCCTCTGTTGATAGAAATACAGATACCACTCCTGTGAAAGCCCCACCACTTTGACCTTGCAATATAAAGCTTTACTTTCCTTTGTAAGCAGACAGTAATGTGGGGAGAAGGTTGAACAGCCTAACATACAGTGACATGTTGTCTTTTTTGAGAGCACTGATGTAGCTCCTAGTACACTTTTTATGACCGAGTTGATTATTAGATATTGTATATGTTTGGCGTTCTTCGGAAATCTTGAGGTGGTTGTCAGTTGCTTTGTGCTTCTAAAGGGGACATACGTATCTATAATACTGTTGTCATTTGAAGATACTTTTGGCAGGATAGAACTAATGCTTTTTTGCTGGCGTCTCCTTAAGCCATGCTTTCCTTGGGCTTAGATGAGGACCTAAAACAACTTTCTGTATAGTAACAGTAGTATAGGACAAGATTTATTACTGCGTACTTCAAAAACTTAATTTGCCATACCCCAAGATAACTGCAAATTGGACTTTATAAGTAGGAACAGTAGGTTTAAAAAAAAAAAAAAGTAGCAGAAACATTTGGAAAATATACAGCCGTTGTACATAGGGCTTGAACATGTCTGTGGAATATTAGGAGAATTGAGGGTTTTCTTCTGTGGTTCCCTGTGAGTTTCTTGATTTCCACCCAGGTGTCCAGTTTTTTGTTTGTTTTTTTTTTTTTTTCTTTTTCCTAAGAGAGGTAGCATAAATTGAGGTGTTATTGAGTATCCACTGGTATCTTAAGCTGACTCACAAAACTGATCATTATGTTTACCCACATTTATCCAGCAAAATCATGAGAGTTGATCAGTGGTCTGTGATGAAGTCAAAATACCACTGATTTAGTGATCTGATACCTTAAGTCTGCCCACTACCTTGGAAGAAAATGTTCTACATTCCACTGCAGAGCTGTGGACCTCCTCTTTTTGTTAGAAATAAAATATTTGTTTCCAGTTGTGACTAATTAAAATGTCTGTTTCTAGTTGTTGTGACTTATTGGAACATGAAGGAATCCATTCTGTAACTTCTGGATTTTTTTGTCACTACTGGGTGTTCTCATACCTTCTAAGTTATAAGAACATTGTTCCTCCTGCTTACCCTGTTGGAATTTAAAGCACAACAATTTTTGAAATTAAGAAAATATTGACATTTACAGGCAGGGAAAGGAGGATGGGGGAACCATTTTTGGTAGCCTTGACTTGTTTTAAATAGTAGCTCTTCAGGTTGTTTAGAAGTTAGAAATATTAGAACCAGGCCTAATGTTATTGAGCAGACTACAAGCAGGACAGTGAAATTCTATAAATAAATGCAAAACCACATGAGTTTCAAATAGCACTGTTTATTTGCATGATTAAAAAATTGAAATGAATTGCCATTTTTTTCTTTAGTCTTGGAGACTCCACAGCATGCAGACCTCCCCCACGTGCCTGGGCCTGAGCTGCAGCGTCATACTCAGTTTTGGATCAGAGACAAATGTTAAGTCTACCTTATGATCTAGAAGAGAGAGGGAAACATAGTTTAAATCTTCTGGTCATCTTAAAAATATTCTTCTGTTAAATGGCTGGGGGGAAGCAGAGCAGGGAGTCCAGGAGAAAGCCTAAGAGTCAGCTTGACTTTCGAAAGCTGGCTTGGGTACTAGCAGTTAGCACTTGAGTTTCTCTTTATCTTAACTCTGGTAGATAGGACCTGCAATTTCATTACTTAGAATTTTTTTCTGAAGTTCAGGCACTTTTCAGGCACTTCTGGGTATTGTATCCTTACCATTTTTGCTTGCTTACATACCTGTAAAGGACTATGTGTTCATCTGTATAGTATTGAAATTGGTTACCAATGGCTATAAAACTTTAAAAAGCCTCTAAAACTCTTGATTTAGAGACGTAGCAGTTGTGCCAAAGGCACTTAACTGTGAAAGGTTTGCAAATGCCTGCAAGTGAACAGCAGTTGTAACGGTGCTGGTGAAAATAACTGTCTCAAGCTCTCCTGGCCAGGTCTTGCCGAAGCCTCTATACAAATAAATTGTTTAATTCAGTGAAATTCATTCAGTAAAATTTGGAGCGCGGAGGGGGCATGTTGTGTGGATGTGCCAGGGTTATGTTCTGCTGGGGCATCGTTTCCCCAAAGTGGTGTTTTCTGACCAGGGAATGACTTCTCTCTGGAATCTCTCCAGCCTGTGCTCCTACTGGAAAGCACACACGTTTTAAAGGTTACTGAAAAAAGGTGCATAGACATACCTAGAAGGAGCATCAACTCCAGTACAATTCCCTCATCACCTTCCCAAAAAATAATTGCTCACAAAATGTCTGTTTTCCCTGTGAAGAACATGGATCCTGCACCCCCAACTTCAGACGAAGTTGAGCTGGTTCTAAAATACAATTTTGAAGACTTAAATTTGTTTGCTGTGCAGAACCAAAGTATGGCAGAAGCCTTCTGAGAATACTTCACATATGTGTTTCTCATTTCCTCCTCATTCTACCAAATTTGTAAAATTTGCTTTTGTCCTTTTGTAAGGAGCTGAGGGAACACTGCTGACAAAGAATGGGAGTTTTTTCAGACATACAGTATCCAGAGGTAAAAGAAACTGGAGTGAGTCAGAAGTTTGAGCAGTTTATGCTTTCCTTTATTTTTGTCTCGCTCAATAAAGTGTACTCCTTAAAGATAATAAATTGCTGTGGGTTTTGGAAACTGATCTGTCCTCAATAGTGAGAATAACTATCAGTTATATTAAAAATGAACTCAGATGCTTCCTGTAGATGTAGTGTTTTCTCAAAATTGGGAGCTTCTCTGGTTATCACTATGCTCAAAGCAGTATCCTGTGCTTTATGGAAAATAAACTGTTGTATCCCTGATATAATAGCTTAAAACAAACAAAGCCTGTTCGTGTTTACACAAAAATTTCTCATATTTAAGCAATTTACAGAGGTTCTAACAAGAAAATTCCCAAAATAAGGTATTTTAAAGCTCTACTAAATCGGTCCTTGGAAGGATGGTGCAGCACTGTCTGTGATTGCCAGTTGCTTTCTCCAGTATTAAATAAGCCAAATAACGGACTTAATGATTGTGAACTAATGGACTAATGGTTGTGGGGTTTTTCTTGGCACTAGATTTACATTGCCCTTCACTGTAAATCATCTCTTAGGTCTTCGCTATACTTCTAAGTAGCACAAGATTGCAAGCCTGAAGCATTCAGAAGCTGAGTCAGAAACCTTAAAAAGTAATATTTGCTTAAAAACAATTTTAAAAACTCTATTCTCAGTTTTTTTATATTGCCACCTTTTTGTGAGTTTTCAGGTATTCCTGTTTTCCATCTTTTACTTGTGCATTTGAGGTAAAAAATGGTAAAAATTAAAGTCCTTGTGTTATTAGTGTTATGATTCAAACAGGATTCAAATATCAAGAAAAGTGCCAAGCATCAAAGGTTCAAGATTAAATGAGAAGAACTGGCAGGATGATTTATAAGCTAAATGGTTTCTTTCCTTAATGACACCATGTTCCAGTTGCTTACAGATGTTTATATATGACCATACTTTGTTACTATCTTCTAATGTACGCTATATGCTTTTAGCACAGAAGAAAATTGGACCATACACCATCTCTTAATCAGTCAGTATAAAATGAGACATAAGATCAAGTCATGAGATTCTGATTAAGATCCAAATTTCAAACATCCCAAGAGTCAGTGAGCTTATGGTCCTATCATTTTAGGCTGAATACACCGTTGGATGTATGTTTCACAATCCAGATTGCATCCTGAGGACAATCTGAAGGTGACGGTAGTGGTTGGAGAAAGGTTTGCAGTAGTATTTTTAAGAACACGTTTCTGATGTGGTAGCTAAATTGTTTGCAGATCTGTTAAGTACCTTCCAGCCAGTGTAATTTTGTAACTGGTTAGCGCTGTAGGGACCACCTCTGGGTGAAAAAGTTGTGAGGCTGCTATTGCAGTCATCAGCTTTTGCCGAGACTGAGTGTATGTACTCCTCTTACCTTGTAGGAAATAGCCTTTGTGTATCAGGTATATAACCTGTAGCAACCTACAAAAAAGACTGAAATTGTTTCTGGTCACAAGAATTCTACAGTTAATTTTGTGGAGATAATTCATATCTTACAACAGGAAGATCTACCGTGGCATACCAGCACTACGAGGAAGAGCAATCAGTGGTTTTCAGGGTGGGTTGGTGCTAAAAGGTACTTTCAAGTCTGCCTCAAGTCAAAAGCCAAAGCTGGTTTTGTAAATACGGGGATGATAGTGATATGTACAGAAGAGAAATGGTACTGTGTCTTCATTTCTACTGATGATAGTTCCAAATTCCTGAACAGTTGGCGACTGCTGCTAAAATGGTCATTATTAATATATCTTTAAGGTAGTGAAGCATCAAAGTTAAATCTGTAGCTGAAGTAAGAATTTGCATGTCACCCTGTTAATATTCTTACTCACTCTCAAGCTAGTGTGGAAGAAGTTCATATAGAATAGAATGTAGACATATATAGAAAGCTTTCTTTGTGGCCAAAGGATTTTTTTTTTTTTTAAGTTAAACAAGCCCTTTTACATACATCATCTGTTTTAAGTGAGGCTCTGAATGTTATTTCTAGCTGAGGATTTTGGGTATATTGCAGTTCACAACACTCTATATGTAATTCTAAAATAAAAATAAAAAGCTCAGAAAACTATAGCTTCAGTATTGTCCACATCATTCAATGTATATGTTAAAAGCACAACAAAATAAAAAGTTTCTACTGCTTCCCAGAACTTAATATCCAAAACATCTCACTTGCTCTTCAAATCAAACATTACGTGTCCTCTTCCAACAACACAGTGTACACTACTGAATAGAAGTCAACAATTATCAAGCAGATCTCCTGTAATCCAAAGTGTGTAGGAAGCCCGCAGCATCCCTGAGAGCAAGTGTGTGTGTGTGTGTGTGTGTGTGTATGTGTGTTGTTAGGGGGCTGCTGCAAAGCACACTGCAAATAAAGGTAACACCCCACCCTGTTCTATCTGAGTTTTCCTGACTCACGCAGATGCCTTCCACATACTCCTGTAAAGTCTTTGATGTTTATCACTAGGATGTTTCTCTTAAATTTATGTTAGGTCAGACAAAGGTCAAAGTGCCCTGTCTAAAAACCTGCTTTACACACCTCTGGCAGTTTAATGAAAGACTCATGTTGTCACATGGTGGTTTGCTCTAGCAGTGTTATGTGACAGGCCAAGGAAGACTGAAATGCATACTTGTTTTGTCACTTGAATTAACTTCTGTGCACAATAGTTCTGAGTACATGTGTTGTTCTTCCCATTTATTCCTGGGGCTATTTATGTGTTTTGCTTACTGGCAATCAGGGTATCATTAATGACAGTTGTAAGCATGACTACAGGCAGAACCACTGCTTCTGTGCCTCTCATAAAACTGAGTAACTGATAGGAGATTGTTTCAGACTTCCAACACCGTAAGTTCTCCAAAATAATGTTTTCCAAGTTTAGAATGAATGAACGAGTGTTCTTCTATCTGGCTTAAATATCTAGTGAGATTTTATCTGAAGAGTATTGGGTAGTTCTAGGAACATGCATAGAAATATCACTAAATCTGTATCACGGTGATTGAAGGCAATTTATGCCTCAAATCTCAAGAGCAGGCAGAAGGCCAGTGCTTAAGATGTGTACCAATATCTTCTGAAAGGTTACGACCAAAACTGTCTAAGATCTTGTAACTAAGGAGTTAACAGAGGCCACTGCTGCTCAAAATGCCTGATTTACACTGACTACCTGTAGCAGAGTGGTTTAAATGAGAATATTATGTTTTGTTTGTTGGGAAAGGAAGCAGATGGCCTAATTCTTCATTTGACTGTATGGGTCCTAAAAAAGGAACGAAGGTAACTGTGTGACAACTCTCATAACCCGGCAGGTTGCGAAGTACTGAGCATAGGGCTGCCAAACTACTTGTCTGTGCGTACAACACTGTATAAGAGGCTGTAGGTCACTACGAACTTTCTTGTCCTTCCTGTGAAGGTTCAGGTATTGGTCATCGCTAGAAGCAAGATCACCGATTAGGTGGTCAGTGGCCTGGGTTATCCTGTTTCTGTGGCAGTCAGGGTCATGAAGAAATATTAGTCAGTCAAGAAAGCCAAAAGTTGTCACTGCTTTACAGGTCAAATTTTGGTATCTGTTTTTTGCATCTGTTTTTGTTTGACTTCCTGAGCATCCATGCTGTCTCCAGTATGCAATTTGGAAGCTGGAATTTAGATGATGCAAGGCAGCAGGTTTTAATTTCTCTCGGTTTTTGCTTGTTTTTAAACAGAACAAGCGTATTTCAAGTTTAGATTCCCTTTCGTAGGTTGTTTGCTGGGGACTGAATGGAACATTACTACATACCAGCAGAGGAATTCACGTTAAACATTCATTTTCAGACTCTTCACACACAATTGTTTAGGCTGGAAAGGACTGTTTGAGATCATCTAGTCCAACCCCAAGCTTACCCCATCATCCAAACGTTAAGCTATAAATAGACTGATGTGGGCCAAATCTATTACCAGTCAGTGCTGTATGCTTTTTCTTTACCCAGGCTTTTCAAGAGATGCACAATAAAAGAAGCTGTAATTGTAATAATCACAAGAGTTTTTAGAAATGAGGGGTTTTTTTGAGGTGAGTCACGCCTGCTTGAGCAGTCTTTTAATTCAGGTACCTAGATTTACTTAACAAAAACAAGATAGGCAGTGTGTCTGTGACAAGCAGTTAGTAGAAAGCATTTTGTATGGTGAATTTGATGTTCACAAGGCCAGCTTTTCCTGCTAAATTGTGACAGTGTATCAGAGTCTACATGTGCAAAAACCCCTCATATTTCAGTCCTGGGTCGTCCTTTGCTCTGCCGGTGAGCCTCAGTCTATTTCTGCTTTATTAAATGCCTTTCCTCTTACAATACTGGTCCAAGACATGCTTTAGGAAAACAATGTAATAACTTGGATATAAGTTTGATATTAATATTCAAGTTTCTAGCACCTGTTTATCTGTGCTGACTCCTTGCTTGTGGATTTGAAATTCTCAATGGCAGTCTTAGGATCTGCCCAGTTGAGTATATGCATCATTAATTCTTTTTCTACATCATAGTGATGCATTAGACACATCACTTTTGGCTTGTGTGCAGTCTTAGGTACAGTCTTTGGTCATCAGGTTAAGTACAGATCTTTGGAATGGAAGCCTTTTACAGGAGAGAGTTCTTCAGTCTGCCGATTGCTGTAAACCTCTTTGTAGTAGCATTATTTTAATCCACATCACTGGTCAGCTACCTGGCTGCTGACACAGAGGAGGATCTGATGATACAAATGGAAGGGTAATTCAGGGGCTGCTCCTTTTGGCTATGGTGTGGTCTAGTCATCTTAGGCCAACTTAGAAACTACACCCAAACAAAAGCACTTGGCAGTCAAACAAAAAGCTGCTTCTATGGAAATAAAGGCAAAAGTACATGGAAATGACTTAAGCACTAGAGTGCTCTCTCCCACTCCCTGACTAGATAATTTGTCACTGGTGAAAGATACATGCTTTTGGTTCAACCTATAGACTTCTTCCTCCAGTACCTCTCGGTAGGTAGACAGAGTTTATACAGTGTGCAGTACTTTCACCCTTGCATTTGGGCTAACTGGAACTATCTGGTGGAGGTTTGCTGCTTTATTGCAGACAGTGCCTAAGATTGCAGACGTGATTCCTGGTCAGTTGGGAAAGAATGTATTAGAGAATATTTGGTTTACATGTGTGGAGTGATCATTCACCAGTTGGACTGGCGACTCTAGTTGCAATGGTTGTTGGTAGTCAGTATAGGCAATATAATTGCAATAAAGCATGTAAAGGAAAGAAGTCTGCATTGTAGTCAGGCAGCTTTTAAGATAGCATTACAGCTAATGTTCAAAGATTAACCACAGACTTTGTGTGCCGGCAGTTGATCACTTCCTGTGATAGTTTAGGTTTTAATGTGTATTAAACAAGACCAAAAGCAGTGGTTTCCACCACAAGAACGCTGTGAACTCTCCGACTTTCTTACACGCCATACGAAAGAAACAAATTTGACATTTTCTCTTAACGGTGGTTCCTGGCACTGGTTGTCAAATGCTGCCAATTTCCAGACCATGGTTTGGGAATCAGTGCTACAGAGAATGATTGGAAAAATGTTAGAAAGATAGTGAGCCTAAGTCTGTAATATGGAAATAAGAAAACAAATACAGTCCTCAGGGCCGTTTGACCTAGAGAGGGATTCCATCTCGTTGAAGATCATAGGTGTTACTAGATGGCCAGATGCATCAGCCCCCAGCTGCTCTGCTGGGTGCTGCCCCTGTCTTGCAAATTTGACAGCTGTAAGACTATACTATATAATTAGCAACTTCCCTATATGCAAGTGAGCTGATCTGTTTCTCCAAGCCCAAGGAGGGCTCTGAAATACCCATTGCATTTGTTCTCTTTTGGAGTGAAGTTGAATCCTTTGGCAGAAACCTGGTGGAAGTGTCAAAGATGGTCACCTCCTGCACTGCCATCGGTGAATGCTCCTGGGGGCTTTTTTCTTGCAGTCCAAAACTTCAGAATCTGATACAAGAAGCTGCTTCTTCCCTCCTGCCCTGCCTGCTTCTCTCTCAGCCTCTTCTAGGAAATACCTGGCGCTTTGCCAGGTTGGCTTTGCACCTCAAACCTTCCTATTCCTAGTTACGTGCTCTCAAAAAGGTGGATGAGAAGGAGAGAGGGTGAGCAAAATTACACGTATGTTCATACCTACCCTTTTGTAGAGCTGGCCTCAGGCTAAGACGAAGGGCTTGGGAGGTTTGAGACCTCATGGATGCCTCCTGGATTCTTTTCCCACTGTGTCATTTCCTTTCAGCGGCGTCTGGTCCTTCAAGCTCACCTGGGTGTGTTCACAGGTAGCCAGACCTGTATTGTGAAAGAGAAATTAGACACTTAATCTTGGCAATAATTAACTCCCATAGCCTTGTTTGCTACCTCTTTGTCATGCATTTATTGTCCTTTGTTTGCTCACTTCTAAGGAAATTCTTTTTGGCATTTTACCAGGCTTTTATGAATCTGAGCAAGTGAAGAATTAAACCGTGAGGCTCAGGTGCAGAGGAAGGGTTTCTTTCTTTCGTTTCTTGGCAATTCACCTGTATAAACATGTATTGGGGATGGGTGGAGCTCAGCGGCAACGATAGCGGTGTGGAAACATAATAAACAGGTTTTGCGCAGTGTTTCTTGCTAAGCGCCTACTTGAGAAACCCCTAATCGTGTCTTCCAGACCGATAACCTTCTTGCCCTCAGCGGGGTGAGGAGGACTGGGTGAATTGCTCTGCTCTTTGTGTAATCTGTGCTGAGTCCTGCAAAAAGGTAACTGGAATCTCCCCTTGCCAATACCAACACGTCAGGGCAAATAACCGCAAGAACGAGCCTGGCTATTTAACTGTTGTGCTCCCTGACAGAAAATGGTGAAAGCCATCATCTTGAATGTGCGAATGCTCTCAATTATTTTAATCCTTATTAAAAAGAGTTTCTTTTCCAAGGTAACTTTTTAACTCGGGCCTCTTGTTTTGTATGTCTTTTCTGTGTACACACACACACAGTGCTTTTCAAAACATTGGTGTCTGCTAGCAGAGCATTGCTTGCCAGCTAATAAAAAGGAGCAGTTCACAACTGTTGAGGGATACTTACTTAAGTGTACGGGAGTGAGGCTTGATCTTTGTGATTTAAAAAAAAAAAAAAAAATTAAGTGGAATGTCATATATGTCTGGCTCTTTTGTGTACACAAGAATGCTTTTTTTTTTTGTCTATTTTGCCTTGGGGACTCTATTAGAAGCCAGACTTGGGTCTGTGTTGAAGCACTCCAAATTGACTTTCCTATACAATCAAGTTCTCCTTATCTACTGCTGCATGTGCAGCAGTGAATTGCTTCCCTATAATTTCCCATAAAAACATTTCAAGAGAGCTCAGATGTACTTAGGCTGCAGTTTTGAGAAGCAAAGTGAGCTGATGTACTAGTCCTTTCACCCAGCGCTTTGCTCCTGTGACACACCTTGTTCTAGTTTGTGTTCACTGCACCCAGTAAAAAAAAAAAAAATCCCTGGACAGTTTTCTCATCTTCTCCCTTCGCACTGGCTTCGGTGCTCATCTGGTCTTCTGCTGAGCCATTATATGCACTAATGCAGAAGAAAGTACATGCAACAAAACAAGTGGTTAACTTTCTGTAGGGTTAGCATGCTGAAATGGCTCAGTGCAGGGTTCAGTGACCAGAGAATTTAATATGAGCAGGTGGAAACACTTGAGTAGGGGTCATGGGATGATGTCCAGCATTTAGAGTGCCCTGAAAGTTGAAACTGATTCTCGGTATGCCTTTTGATGCTGCTATCAAAGATGCTATTTTAAGATTTCATTTTCCTGTGTGAACTTAGTGGACGTACTCAAACTGCAGTCCAGCAGTCCTGTCCAGTTTTGAAATGCATATTATTCCAGATGGTATCTTATTGATGTCTTGCATACTACTATTTTAATTTCATTATTGCTGACATTTTTCAGACACTGTCAGAGAATTTTGGATGATAAATCTACCTAACTGAAGAAAAGATAATATTGATGTGATTTTTAGTCCATCTAGTTATCTTTTTTTGTCTCTGTACTTGTCTTAGTATTACTTCATACTTGTGTCTCCTTTCACATTAGTGTATACTGTTTGTTTAGGTTTATGTTATGTTCCCCAACAAATGGGTTATTTTGCTTCTGAAATTCCTGAAGTTAATCCTGAATGAAATTGAAAACTCACATTCTTGGTGTAGATTTGAGATGGTAGCAGGTGATCTGACTGGAATGTATGTCAGTACAGTAGATACAGTAGGATTCTGACAATAATGGTCAGTGGACTAATTAAATCATTCCATGTTTTCTGTGATGTTTTCTCCTTATTGACATCACAGGAGAAGTGATTTTGGAGCTTTCAAATGCTTTTCTTATTATAGAAGTCAGATTAATTTTTTTCAAAATACTGTTTTCTTCCTTTATTCTCATTCTGTACATGTAAAGAGGGAATGTTGTTCTTAAGAAGAATATAAATTTGAGCTAACTGAAGAAGGGCTTGCCAGGAAGGGTTTTTGGTTTTGTACTAACTACACCAGTTGGCCTAATGAAACCAGAATTGCTGCTTTCTACAAACTTCACTTGGTGAAAGGTGGACATTTTCTTTTATTCATGTGTTTGATTTAACATGCTTAGAGGTGAATATAGCTTTTGATTCAGGGTTTAAAAATAAATCAAAAAAGCAAACCGCCTCAAAATGCAAACTGAACTTTGAACTTAGATCTACTGACTTTAATGTATCTATTTAAGCTTTTTGCTAAACTGCAGTCATGAGATGTATCTACAGGTAGTTCTGGTATTTGTTGTGGTGCCAATTAAAAAGGTGGATATTAGCTCTGTGCTGCCCTTCATAGCCCCTTCAATGCCAGCCTAAGGGTTTACGGTGTCATGCAGTGAAATAGTTTACTGAAATAATCCAGGCTAAAAATAACCTTCTGAAAAAATGTGGTATGAGATGATAATGAGTAGCTGAAGGTAAGCAAGGTTGGCAATTTTTCAAGCCTGCTCTGCTGCTGAAACAGAAGCAGCATGTAACTGCCGCCACAGTGATCATTTCTATCCATGAGCAGTGAGAAATGGCTGTGGCAGTCTTTGTGGCATCTCCACCCAGTGCTTACTGGTGTCCTCTAAAAGGTCACTTCTGTGATGCACTTCTCCCCTTTTCTGTTCACTTGGGTTGGTACAACTCTTTCAGAGGCCACCTGTGAACTGGGTCAAGAAACATAAATGAATTAAAAAAACCTGTATGAAAAGGAAAAAAGGTGGGGTTAGTTTAAATTTTGACTAGTTCTCTAGCTTGACATGTGGCGCTGCAGAAATAGTACTGATGTGAGCTGCTCAGGTTGTCAGAGCTGCACAGGGAAACATCTGTGGAAGCATTGCCTGAGCTGGCGGGGGTGTTTGATAAATGAGAAGGTCCTAAATTGCTGGAAGCATATGTTAAAACTTTCAAGTATTAAAAGCATACCTGTAAAAAATGGGATATTTGACTGTATTTCTGCTATTTACTTGCATACAATATATAAAAGAAGATTTTCTGGCAGCCAAAATTCTGTACACCCAATTTTACTTAAGAGTTGGGAGTCTAGCATAAGAATGTTTAAGCATGATAATGTGGACACAGAGAGTAACTGCAAAGCATCCAACAAACCACCTCTTAATCTGGAATGTGCAGCTCAGGCTCTAATGTTTTACATCCCCATTTAACGTGGACATTCGCTTGACTTCAGACTTTGTGCGTCTGGACACAGGAAAAATGAGCAGTGAACTTTACAGAACAGAAATGAAAAGACAGCCGACATGTGTAGTAAAGAAATCAAAGTATTTCAATTGTTAGGGTGGAAAAACAGATTTTTCACTTAAAGCTCTTCTTTCTCATCTGAAAAGTAATTATTTCTAATTGATTTTTTTAGTAAAAAGTAATGTTTCCTTAAGTGCTGTAATTATTCTGTGTCCAAATTCTGCACTCAGCAGGAGTAACACTTCCCATGAGAATGGGTGTTAATTGTCTTATATCCGCGTCTGGGTGTGCATTGCCTGCTGCATTTTCTCGGAGTTTCATGTTTGTAGCACTTTTAATTTCTGTCCCAAACTGTGCTGTGGTGTTCATGACTGTAAACATGCAGTGCATCAGCTTCAGCTTTGTTTCATGACCGTTTCTATGGATTTATGTTTGATTAAAATAATAAAGATTGACTCAACATATTACTCTGAAAGTTATTAATGGCTTGTCTGTAGGCCATTACATCATGAAGAAACCAAAGCATGCTTTGAGAGCATTTGCTTTTTTCTCTCAGGATTGCTGACATACAAAATACAGCTGTTCAGCAGTGCACATAATATTCGCTAGCAGTACCAGATAAAAACAAACAGTACAGGAGAAATGCAATATTGAGAAAAGCTTCAATTTTCTTTTTAATAGAAAAAGAGCTATTTGTATCTCTGAATACAGATTTTAGTAAAAATTAATATTATTAAAATGGGATAAAGCTGTGCGTCAGAATTTCGTGAACTGCTCATAACCTGTCAGTATTGCTGTTTTCTAGTATTTTCCATGTAATAATTATTAATATTGTGTGTGTCTGGTTCTTGAGTCAGTGTATGTCACCAAATACCTATACTTCATACTTCATTTATATAATTGAATGTGCAGTGCCCAGTTGATGCACTGGGATGCATAAAATGGAAATGTTTGATTTGATAGTAATTGCAAATTTTACTGCTTTTTCCATTGCTTTCCACTCCCACACCAGCTCCTTCTGCATCAAGGTTAGATAAGCACATGGTGGGATGGTGAATGTAGGAGCTTCTTTTGCAGTTGGTATCTTGCATGCCTCTTTGTGGGTAAATATAGAAATCAAAATTGCTTTTATCCAGATTAATTTTTAGAGACATCAAAATACATAAATGGCAAATGATGTCCTTTAATTGAAATAGTAATTAAAAATACCTTAAGCCACCAGAAGCTGAGCTTTTTTGAGAGGATTGCCTTTATTACTATTCCAGGTCCAGTTGGATCAGCTGTGCTGTGCATTTGTTCTGAGTAATTGTCTCATATAGAGGAAGGTCTATTAAGGTTAGAAATCAAATTCTTCTCTACTCCACTAAATGAATCGCTGCTTTCTGCTTGCCAGAGGCACTGCTTCAAAACAAACCCAAACCAACCCACAGGGAGTTAAAATATTTTGTCCTAAGTCGTCATGTCTGGCCGAGGAGTGACCTCAACCTTCTCCGGTTCTGAATCATTGTTGAGGTACCCACGTGCTCTAAATAGACTGAGGTAGGTTTCAGTGCCAGGAACTGTTTGTCTTTTCACGTGTTGTGGATGGCTGAATGAGTACAACCTTGACATTGTTAGAAAGGGCACAGCTACACCCAGTTACTGTAGGTGTAGTAGCAGATTAACCACTCTAACTACTTTCATGTGTGTAATCTTCCTAATCTTGATCAGGTGGCCATGTTGCTTTTCTCCTGTGGCACGTAGGCAGAGCTTGACTATAGTTTTAATCCTGAAGTTGTTTTTACAGTGGTAGGTGCAGACAAAAAAAAGTATTTCAAGGAGTTGAAGTATCACATACAATGTTATGTTGAGAAGGTTAGGCTGCATTTATGTGAAAACCCCCAAACGTATATTTGAATTAAGGAAAGTTATTAAAGTGATCCTTCAAGAAATGTCTGAGAGCAGTGCTTTTCATACTTACCCGAATTGTGTGAACTCAAATTAACGTAAGCCATGAGGTAGTCAGTCTGACAAAACCAGCACACAGTTTCTGGCAGTAGTCAAAGTAATACTTCAGAGGGAGAAGAGATGCTGGAAGCAAATAAATTCTTTCCTGACTGTTGTATTCTTGCATTTATGATCAAAACCATACGTTGCACACTGGTGAAAAAGCTGTTCACGCCTTCCCTTACTGTCACCCATTAGGGTGTGAATGAGAACTTGTTTTCTTTTAAAAGCAGAAAGGAGAGCTGGTCTCTCCTCTGATGCTTGTGAACTACAGTAATTCTAGTTAGGCTGTTACAACTTTGCAAAGTGTGTGTATTTTGGGTTTTACTAGTTTTGTTTCTGTTTTGGCAGCAAAGAAGAAAACATTAAGAAATTCATTGGTGCTGGCTTAGTAGCTTCCAGCTTTTTGTTTTCTTCTACAAGTTTGTGATACTCTGGCTTAAGTATCATTATTACTGAAAGGGAAGAACAGTTACCTGAACAGCTTTGTTTTCTTTAGATAGCTTTCCTGAGCTTATGGTTTCTTGTAATGGGGCTGTCCTCTACTCTCCCTCATTTAGTACTTTCACTCACTTCATGACCTCAATCCAAAACATATCCAGGACCTCTAAGATACAGTCTAGCCAGCAGAGACAAGGTCTAGTGAAGGAGTGTGTTGTAGTACAACATGAATATATTAACTGAGTAGCTCTGTACTCTATTAAGTATGGCAATAAAACTATACTAATATCATGCTTGTAGTTTAGAAGAATAAATAAGAAGCCTTCAATTTAGAAAATAACACTGAGATCAAATACAGTAACAGTTGCCTTTGGAGCTGCATCCATAAGCTGCTTCTCTCACGTGGAACAGCTACCTTATTATGCTCTTCTGCTTTATATAGGTCCGTGTAATTTTTTTAATCTTTGTGATATCTGAGCATTAAATGATGTTAATGTCAGTAAGCTGTTAAATGCTGTTACTAACACCTGTTCATATGACTTATTCTCTTCCATATGTCATGCACAAAAATGTGTTTTCCAGTTTATTTTTCTTTTTCCCCAATAGACATCATCTATTTGGAAGTAATCTAATGCACTGTTTGTATTAGCTGATGTCTAGGAGATACTCCTTATACATACCTAAGTATAAGACATTCCTTAGCCTGAAACTGTAGAAGAAATTTCCACAAGAGCTGTAACCATACTGTGGCTCTCATGTCTCACGTCCCTGTCACTTCTGCAATAAAACGGACAATAAGGAACAATAAGAGACGTGAAACACATCAGGATAGAAGATACCACTGTATAAGCATACCTTTTTACTCAGCAGGGCCTGAGAGACCACAGTGCCAGCCAGCCAAATGGCTGTGGTACAGTGCTGATGCAGAAGTTCCTAACGCCCTCTGACACAGTCTGATGGCATAATATATTTGCAGTGCAGAGTGGGTATTTCTGGGAAGGGAATCTGCATTAAAGTGCAGTGATGTGAATTATAAGAAGTTTTCACTGAGTCTCCCGTAACCAAATTGAACACGGAATTTGTGTCAGAGATAGTAAAGATAAAAGCTTTATGTGCATTAGTAAAAGATCTGGCTTTATCTTCTGCTTTTTGGAAGGTAATCATTGTGATTACATTTAAGAACATTGTACTGTACATTTAGTCTGTTAAATAAGAGAGCACTGGGAGCAGAGGGGCTGGAGCAGGCCGATAGGTGAAGTTCGGTCTGTTTTGCTTCTCAAATAGCAGTTCTCTTTAATGCAGCCCATGTGTTCAGCCTTGCTTGCCTTAATGTGGTAGAGTTTTCATACTGGGGGAGGTAATAATTTGCAAATAACTATTTTGCAATTCAGTACTAAGATGCATGTGTAGAGCTAGCTAGAAAGAACTCCTTGCCTTTACAGGGAATAGAAACCTCTATGTAATTCCAGGGGTTACTATTTGGTTTGATTTCAGTGCTCTTACTCACTCAATGACACAAATACCCTCTTTGTATATACAGTACATGAATGGAAATGTGAACAGGACCGAAAGCAGGTGTTTGTGTTACAGAGGGGAATGTTACAACAATATTTATAGGCTATTCATTTATTATTGAAGTTATTTGAAGTTGTTGCATAAGATAGAAGTTGAAGTAGAAAACAACAAAGTCCAGTTTTATCTAGAGGACTGGTCTCAGCCCTGCTGCAAACCTGCACAGTTAAATAGATGTTCATAGGAGATGAATTATTTCTTCCTCACCTATTAATTTTTAACTTATTTGGAGCCTGATTCTGCCCCTTCCGTAGTGCCTTATTCAAGTGCTAAAACTAACTGTGGGTACTCTCCATAAGCTTGTGTCTAATGGAACTATTCAGCATGCAAAATACTCCTCAGGATTGTGGAATTGGGTCCTTTGGTGTTGTAGAAAGGGAATCATACAGATCACAGACTTCTGTCTGTAAATGTTAGCAATGGATGAGCCAGTAAACGGATTTGATGTCTTTGCTTGTCCTGTACTAACTGTCCTGTATGGAAATACATGGGGTGGGTGGCACTTTGGTTTGTTCTTTGTTGTTTGTAATGCTCCTTCAGCTTGTTTAGTGAATGTATATGCCAGAGTGAACCTCTTCACCTGGAAGGATGCTGATGATAAAGTGGGAAATGGATGTGTAAAATTTTAACTGATACATATGGATACAATATGGATAGGAACTTTGTTAGAAACACTTAATACTGGTCTTTGTTAACTAATGACATAGATTCCTTTTTTTCTTTTTTTTTTTTTTCCCTGGAAGGGATGTATTTAAAATGTTGGTTTGGTCAGAAAATTGACTAAAATTGGTATTAGTTTATATATTGTGTTGGAAATCAGATATGCTCATTTTACTTACAGAAATAAGTTTTCTTGTAGATTGGTTCAGGAGGACACGCACAACTTTAAGAAAACAATAAAGCCAGACTGTGTTCTCTTTCATGAATTAATGTTTAAGTTTCAAGTGAAAAATTGTTTCGTTATTGATGTGATGTTAGAGACATGACTCCATGTAGAATTTACAGCCTGGTAGTATTTAGAAAGGCCACCTGACCTCATGGATTTGTAAACTGACTATGTTAGGCAGGAATCGCCAGGGAAAAAAAGCTATGGAGCCTCCTCATATCACTTATCCATTTGGTTTTCCGGTAGAAACAGCAGTTTTAAGATACAGCTAGGTTCAAGACGAGAAGAATTAGCCATCTTTCCTGAGAAGTAGCTTTTAAATTCTGAGAAGCACACCTACTTTACTTAAAGATGTGAAGAGAGGATTTATTATAATTTTATACATTTAATAATTGGCCAGTATAAAATTACTTTTAAGGGGTTGTTTGGAAAGCTGGTTAGCAGTGCAGCATGTTGTTTTTTAAAACCCTGTTCCTATGTGCTCTGATTTCCATGACACCATTCTTTAGGGACAGCACATTTGTTATAGGAGGCTGAATTGTTTCCTTTCGCAAAGCCTTGCAGGCTCTGAATCTCCCACTGGCTGCTGTCCAGAAAGAAAGATTTGTGGGTTCTGCCCAGTGTCTGCAAATGTGTGATGATATTTATATCCATTGAGTTGTTTTCACTGCAGCTAGATCTGGTAAAACACTTGTGGCTTTACCACAAGTAAAAGACTTGTGGTAAAGACTGAGAACTTTGAAATCAAATTCTGTGCTCGAAGACATGGTCTGACTTCCATCGCATCCCTGGTTACTGGGTGGGAAGGAAGATCATCCTAGTTGTACATAAGCCCTCTCAGAGGGGGGGGAAGTCAGCAAACCTTTAAAGAAAGAAGTAAAACTTCCATTTTTGAAAGCATAATACTGTTTAAGCATGGACAAAAAGCAGCATATTGGCAAGTTAGGGGCTAAACTGAGACTTCAAAGGTGATTCACAATACTTTTTATTGGTAGAGTCCTTAAAACCTAGTTAATTCTGCACAGCTGTACAGTTGTGCTGAGTCAAAAGTCTTTCATGGATGGGACTTCTAAAAGAAAAAGCTGCTTTTTTCTTCTTCTATTTTTCTAAACTGGTGACAACAAAGAGAAGGGCAGACACTTCTCTTCCATGTGCACTTTCATGTCTTCTTTCTCTTTTTCCTCTTCAAGAAGCTTCCACTAAGAAGGAAAAACAATACGGCCAGTGACAAAACCTCCTTGTTTCGAGAATCATTTCCAAGCATGAAAACAATACCAATGTAATGCTTTTGTAGACCAGTTTTTGCTTAAATTGACAATGATTCACTTGATCTTCATCTGAAATGTCTTCAAGCTATTTACTACTTCCGCTAGATATGGTTTTATAAAATGGTGTTCTCAGGTTTTTCTATATGGTGTTCCATTTTTAAAAAAGAGGGTAAAGTTTTGGCTCCAGAAAGAAAGAATGGTCATGGCCCCTTGAAACCCGTTTGCCACCTTTGAGCTTTAAAATCCACAGTCTAATCGGTAGATTAGGGTACTGTGCAGGTTTGGCCCTGTTCCTGGCTTTGCTCTATGTTTTCTATATAGTCTTAAGTAATGACAGTGGTCAGTCTACCTGCAGGTTTCTTAATCTCTGAAACAAGACTTGCAGCTACCTTAAAATGGAAATCAGGAGGTACTTACTGAAGTCAATAAAGACTGACTTAGAGATCCTTAGAAAGATGTTTGTACATGGAAATAATTTTCCTTGAATATGCATTCTCCTCTAACTTGCGTTTCTCAAATGGCTTTATGGCATTAGATCTAGAAAAAATTTGTATTGGATGAAACATACATAGCATAAACCCATTTGGCTTAGTTCTGTACATGTGACTGTAACTGGCTGAAGATCCAAGTACCAGTGAAAGGATGTGGTAAATTTTCCTTGGAGCTGGCAAAAGTTCCCTTATTTGGAACTTTTAAAACCAGACTAGGTTGATATACTGGAAAATATACTGCAGAGAAGACAGTGCTTTATTGGTAGGAAAATAGGCTGGGTATTCCTATAGGCCTCTCTGTGTACAGCTAATGAAGTTGTAAATGATAGTTATTTTAATTTGCCTTTGTTTTCCCAGTTTTGCTGGATGTGGCCTACAGCATGGCTGAAGCCCTCAGTCTCACGCCAATGAAAATGGCCGTCGACATTTCATTGTTTAGTTTCTCTTGTTAAGTGCAGGGTGAAACTTCAAGGGTGTAGCTAAGAAAATATTGATTCTCCTCCCCACCCCCCCCTCTTCCAGATGAAAACTTGCAGGCATGTGCCCAGCAGGGCGGAGTAGAAAAGTTATCTTGATTGTGTAACTCCAGTCTTTGGCTCTGGAGCCCTGAGAACACTTGAGCAATAGATGACTGCCGTTTGCCGTTGGCTAGATAATGTTGTTGTTTCTAGGCTGTGGACTGTAGACTGACTTTCACACAAGCCAATGGTGTGGGGCTTTCCCACACTTGCAACGTCACTGGTTTTCCAGCAGTACGACACGTCTTGTGTACAGAAGTTAAATTTCAACTGAAACGCCTTCTGCTCAGGTCAGCCATCAGTTGGGCAAAGGTGTGCTCGTTACCCAAGTCAGCAGTGTCTGTCAGCGCAAGTGCGCAGTGTACAACAAAATAATTTTGAAATACTACGCCACGGGCTTATGGTTGTTACTTTCTTTTAGCTGCAGAGTCGTAACCTGCTCCTCTCCAGCTTGAGTTTCTGGGACGTCCTCCTGCAGCAGGTGTGGCTGAGGTGGCATCTAGGAGCGAGGGGAACTGGGAGCCTGACCTAGTCTGCAGAAAGGATTTCAGTGGGCTTGGGTCTGATGCATGAAAATGATCAGGCATATGGGTGCAGATGGACACAATTGTGCTTAACTCGAGGTGGTATCTGGAATACATGGATGTTTGTGCTTTAAGACCCTCGGTCTGAGAGTTTGCTGAGGGGCCTGCTCCAGAGATCTGTGTGTACACACGTGGTGTTTGCCGCGAGGTGTTTAGAGCCTGTGGTTTTGTTTGACTCTGAAGCTGAAGGGTTTTTTCTACATTTGTGGTCCCTCACCCGTAGAAATGGCAGATACAAGCCATGAGGCTTTGATGATGTAGAAATTTATTTAATCCAATTAAATCTCCTTGGAATTTTATCCTGTGGTTAAAGCTACTTTCTTTTGCTTGATAGCGTGAAATTAAGTGCTTTGGAAGGAAAGGAATTTAAGGTCTGATCTGTTGACCACTGAAGTTTTCTGTTGTGCTGGCCTAGGAAAACATTTCCAGTACAATAGCTGAGATTTTAAGTCTCAGTCTAGTTTTGTATTTTTGAGGGTTTTATGCAAGAATAAATGTTCAAAAAAGTGTTTCTACTTCCGTCAAACTCATGTAATACAGGATCAGTTCATACTGCTAATATTTGTTTTGACCTGTGAGGAAGTAGACAGGTAAAATGAGTGGTAGATAGTTCATAACTATTTTCTTGACATAACTTGGTGGTATTTGGAGTTGTTGGTAGACTGCAGGTCTCACTGCAGTCTGTGCTGTACCAGAAACAAAGGTGAAGCTGATTGAACACCTTCATTATTATTTGAAATAGCATGAATTAAAATTAGGTAGAGTGAATTTATAATACATGTGCCTGTGTAAGTATGGTTACAAAGGGCTAGAAGATAAAGGAAAAAGTGTTATGAGTTGATGTTTTCAGCACTGAGGCAGGGGCAGAGCTGTGCCCCATGAAGGGTGCTCTGGATCTCTTGTACTTCTCTCCTGCCGTTGTCGTAGTGCTGTCTCCCTAAGTCCCAGCTCTCCAAACCTCATTGCATGTAAATAATGCCTTTTGGGTAGCAATTGCATTATGTCAAGTTTTGTATGCCCATCCTGCCAAGGGATCAGAAAGTTCACTGGTCGTTTTTTACCTGTAGCTTTGGAAAATATCCTGGTGTCACAGAAGTCAATAATGCTGCTCTTTCATGTTTATACTAGCTGCTTTTCCTTTTTAATAATCAGAGCAGGAGGAAATGTGTTGAATTAGCTGCATGACAGAAGCAGAGGAGTTCATTAAAGAAAGTAAGATGAATTCTACTCAAGTTTCAGGCTTCTGGGATGGAGTCACAAGGCAGTAATCATCTTCTAGTTGTTTTTCATGGTTTCTTTTGTGGCACTTTCCTTGTCCATGAAATCGATATTTACTGTTACTGATGGTGAGTCTGAGAAAATGAGCAACGTCATTGAGGCTTTGAGCAGTGTAAACATTAACCAGTACCTTTCTCTTGTAGTCTCTGATGTGTTTGTCAAGACCAAGGGAGAGAGAGTGGAAGAATCAGGATGTTACCTTGGGATTATGCGGTCTTCACCTGTAGTTTGCCATTTCAAATACAACCCAGCTTGGTGGCGACTGTAATACTTTACCAAGTTTTGTATTGTAGGTGATATAAATAAGTAAATGTTTGACTTCATGCAAGGCTTTAAAAAGACTCCATGAGTCTCTGAGCAACATTAAGCTGTGGGCCCCTTCTTTTATCTGATTAAAAGTTAGAGCAGGACACTGAATCTGTGTCTGCAGACCATGTCATCATACACAGACAGTCTATCTCATCTATGGCTTATTTACCTGCCAGCTTGAGGTCTATGTGGCACATCCTTTTTATGTCAGACTTTACTTGCACTGCACAGCACATACATACACACTAGCCCCTGATGTCTCTGTCCCCCCCAAGAAATAATGCTGCTTTGCGTCTGTTTCCCTATAACTCTAAAGGAATCCTGAGAAGAGAAGGATTCCAAACCTACGCTGTTCACTTAACTACTTAGATGAATTGAATCTGAGCCTTACGCTCCCCCTATTTTGGTCCCTATCTAAAGTAGTAGTGCTTTACGACTATATAGGAATGGATGGTTGATTACTTAAGCTGGGTGGCATTTATGTAGTTCTTCTTTAACACAACATGGGTGTACCTAAGGCTGATGAATAATGGGCCTGGCTTGAAAAGGCAGATGTGCAAAAATGTGAACATGTATTAGCTGGGCATATCAAACACGCATTTGAGCCATGGATTTACCAGGATGACTGATAGGACTACAGACCCCTTATTACTGCTGCATAGTGTGGTGTCCGTAGTCTGGGTCACTGATGTGGAAACAGTACACTATGTATTAAAGTCTGCGTGTTTACACAGTGTTTTGGGTTTTTGTTTCTCCTTTGGAAATAATGACACTTTGTTATGTAGATCCACTTCTGATTTTATTGAATTAAGCAAGTACCAAAGCCACAGTAAGATGTAGCAGCTGAGCCTTAGGGCTAATTTGTCCCATATCAGCTTTTTTGGCTTTCCTATATTCATCCTGGCATCCATCTCCGTAAGAACTTCAGTCACTCAAGGAATGCCTTAAATCTGATGTTCATTAGCTCCTTTATCTTATTACAGATTAAGTTTCTACATGCAAGTCTGTGTTAAACTAAAGAATTGGACAAATGGTGTCTTACCCAAGAGTAGCTTGGAAATCTGCAAATAGAGGAGTCTACAAGTAGGGGAAGACTTGTGTTACTGATGGCTGAAGAGTGTGTTTCTGTTAATTCCAGAAGCAACTGTCAGAAGAATTTTAAAATCAGATTTTTTTTTCCATTATGGAAAATGAAAAAAGCCTAAAGAGAACCCATCCAGAAATCAGGAAGTGCAAATGAGATCAGGCAAATTCATGAACACATGCCATAAACAGATTCTAAAGGGAATAGCTATAGAGGTATGCCCTCTAACATCCCTAATTTAATGACTGTAGCTGCTAAGGAAGTTCAAGAGGAATAGCTCAGCCACTTTCTAAAGTATGATGTGCCCTCCTGTTGCTACTATCATGGACAGGGTACTGGATTAGGTAAACCATTGATCTGACCCAACTGTGAAGAGAGACTACTTCCATATCTACTGCATGCAGTAGACACAATTGCATTGGAGCTATCTGCATAATTGTTCACTGAAGGTCTTTCACAGCAGGATAGGCGGGTTGAGTATATTCGTCTGGGTTTGTACAGTGCAGGATGTACAGCACAGTCTTGATCTGTGAATAAAGTTTATGGGTGCTAATGTAATGCAAATGATAATGGTGGTCTACAGATGTAGATACTGGTCTCCTGTAAGGTCCAGTGTGGCAGGAGCAGGGCCTACTGCAGGCATAAGGCTCAATTCTTGAGACCTGGGAGAGAACAGTGAAGAGTCTGATTTTAATTCGTTAGAGCACTGTTTTGAAATAACAGTCCTAGATCCTGCTCAGAGCGGTATTCTGTGCAAATGGACATTTTTGTAATTGACATCTATAGATAAGCTGCTGCTTGGGCAAGAGGGGTACTGTCCTGACTGTGTTACAGAGTCAGGATTCATTTTTGCGTAGTCTTCAGCACTAAGAATTTTCCCTGTTTATTTTTTTGCTCTGCATAGGCCAAAGATGAACAGAAGGGCATAGAGAGTCTGGATTCAGCTTAAGTCATAGTTTGACTAGGAGGACATTTTCTTTTTGAAGTAAGAGTTGTGAGTTTGAATCCACCTAATACAGGCAGATGCTTATTATCAGCTTCTGGGACAGGCGTCTGCCTTTTGGGCCAGGCACATGGATTGGTACCCGCTGCTGGATTGGGATTATTTGACTGAGATCCCCAGGGGTTTAGCAGCCTGAATATTAATCTATGAACTACTGTCTCTCATTCTGCATACTGTTCTCATGTTAGATTTGATCACGGTGTTGTTGCTACATTTGTGTTATACAAGCAGTTATTAAAAAATTGTAACTGAAGCATATATTGTGTTACGAGACAGCTACGGATATCAACTTGAAGTATTGCTACATAGGTGATCTTTTGCAAAGTTTTCCTGAAGGCACCAGTGATTCTGCAGATTTGACAGTTCTGATAGCAGTTGGTTTTAACAGTTCCTGTAGCTGTACCAGAAAAATGCCTTATATGTGATACCAGTCACCTCCTAGCAATCAAATAGGTCTTCCTTACGGTTGGTGTTGAACTCCAGCAATATCTTAAGCATAAAGGGTGTTACAATTTACATGAACTAGATGCTAAGAAAGTTTTCTTTTTCAAAATGGAAAGATCTATGAGCAGCTATCATTATTTTTTTCATTAGTGTCCTCTCAGAAAATGTGATTAAAAAGTGACAAGGAAAACATTTCAACTGCTACTAAATATTTCTTCTCCCTATTAGCTTCCAAAATTCCAATCAAGCTTTTTTATAACCTGATATAATTTGCTGTTAAGAAGGGTATGTCAACATGTCCAGTATAGCATTGTAGAGGAAGAATGCTTATGTGGTCTACGTTTTAAATCCTGTTTTTCTAGAACCACAAACTCAAATCCTGGCAGGGTTGGCTTAACCCTCTGTCCATCCATAGTAGGTCTGAGTTGTCCAGTGCTCTGAACATCTGCTGGTCTTCCTCCACTATTTATTTTTCTTCAGTGCTTTTCTTCACCTTGATACTCCGTTACCGTGAGGTTTTTTTAAAAAAAAAAAAAAAAAAAAAAGCCATCTAGTAAACTTCACTCAGGCAAAGAAAATGGGCAGTTTTCTCTGAGGTTATTATAAATAATGAAATAAATCCCCTCCAAAGTACAATTCATTGAAGAATAAATAAATTCTCTGTTGATAATGGTGGGTTTTTTACATACTTACTTTCTAATGTCCCTCCTCGTGTGCTTTGAGTTGTTATTTACAGAAGCTATGCAGTTCCTTCTTTACATCTTTCCTTAATCTCTTCAGTCATTAAAACTGACTTTTTTCCCTCTTTTGGAACTTTTTCCTAACTAGTTGTCACTAACTTTTTCAGAACTGACTGGCACCAGGTGTGCTGTCTATTTTAAAGCAGCTTTCTTTGTGCTACAGTCAGTCTGAAGTGCTGGCATTGCTGGGTTTTGGGTTATGAGTTTGCCAAATAGCCCAGGAGAGAGAGAATGGGGCTGGGACAGTGTTTGGAAGAGCAGTCTCCACATAAATGCTTGGTATGTAGGACATCCCCATCATTGTGGGACAGTAGATCTTGGAATATAGTTTTGGAGAATCCTTACTGGTTTAAAGGCAGCTTTTATGAAGAAATATGAAGCCAAGGCCCAGACTAGTTGCTATGATCAAAGCATTTTAGTTTTTCATACAAATTGTTACTCACTCAGTTGGTGTTATCATTAAGTTCCTGAATTTTCCTTATATTGTCCTTGCTGTAATAATTATGGCTTTTGGCTTTTTGCGATGAACAGTTGGGTAACATGTATGCTGTTGAAAAGCGGCTTTCTTCTGATCCCAGGTGTTGCTACACTTCAGTGACATTAGAGAACTTATGTTTACACACAGGAGTCATCCTGTAACATCCAGGTGTTTAAAATTATAAAATGTCTATTTATTTTGCACACTTTTTTGAAGCTGTAATTCCATGATGTCTTTAAGTGGACAGGGTTACTGGAAAAATCAGTGCCATCCTCTCTACAAGCTGCTCATGTTCTCTCTGCCTTCAAGGGAACAGAATATAGATTAAAACAAGAATCTTCCATTTGGCATCAGTGTCACATTATGCTTATGTAAAATGTTAGTGGAAACCCAACCTACAGGAAGCCTATGGAACTAGGTCTGTATAGTTTCCTATTTTGGGATGAAAGACCTGTAGAGATTAAGATATCAGTATAACAGCTCTTGGCATGCTGTGTGTTTTAATCCAAAGCTGTTTCCTTAACTACTATATGAGCAACTTCAGACATTAAAATAGTTTCTTTAAAGTGCTTTCTCTCCAGCTGGTGACAATGATTACCCTGGACTTCAGTGCGGTTTGGAACAACCACAGATAATATGAGTGGTTTGTTAAAGTCGAGAAATACCCATCCTTAATTTTTGCACATGTGCCTTGGGGGAAGAACAAGCCCCACAGAAGAGGGTAGACAGCAAAGAACAGTTCAGTGACCTTCCTTTACCCTTCTTTCGCTGAGCAGTGCTTCATGTGTATATTGGCAAGAGATTCAACAGCTTGGTCTTGCTGGGGTTTCGTTTTTGGTTTTTGGGGTTTTTTTTTTCTTCTGTTCTTCAGAACCTTATCAAGTTTTATGATAATAGTGCTGTACTCCTGCTTTGCCCACTGGTTACAAATTGTATACCCCCTAAGTCTGGTGACTTCAGAAAAGCTGTATGTGCCGTAACAAATTGAGTTCCATAGTATGCCGTTACAAATTTTGCTATTTATTTTAAAACATATTTTGGCTCATGCTTGACCAGTCAGTCATGAAATCTTCTAATCTTCTCCAATGAGATTTGGAGAAATTATTTTTGTAACTAGGAAAAAACATCGTGTAAATGTGAATGCTGTTTTTCCTTTATTGAATTCAGATAAATGTATTATCTCTCAAGACATTAGCAATATATTTTCCATCTCTCCTCTAGAATTAATAGCTTTGAAGAAAAAACTGCTGCTTTTGAAATATGGGACCCTAACAGATTGATTTCATGATCAGTACATTTATGGTCTGTCTACAGTACTGCTGCAGGCATAGTTGCAGCGTGCGTAGGCATACCTGAACCAGCAACCCACGTAAGTACCCAGTGTTCCCAGTAAGCCTGAGCTGTGTGCCCCCCAGCCTCTGCCACTCTCACACTTCTCTGCTATTCTTGGAGTAAAGCTAGCTAGCACCAGCGTGCCTGCTTGTGCTGCAGTCCGATTGCAGTGAAGATATAGTTTTAGAGTTTGTTTAATGATGTATTCCTGTGTTTGTTTCTCCTTGTTTTTGTTTGGGAAGTTCTTTTCTAAAAAGGAGTTCAGGGAAATGAAAGCAAGTTAGGGCCTTCTTGCTTGTGGTCAGGCCTAGACAGTTTTCGACCAGCTTTGCCAGGGCTTCCGGTTGTCTGCTATTGCTAGACTAACATAGGTTAAGAATATACATTGTTAAAATGTCAACATATTTTAAGCACCTAGAAATACGACATGTCCTCTGAAAGGCTTCATCATTGATACATATCATCAGATAGATGAAAGAGTTTTCCTGTTGATTCAAGACCATATACTGCTATGCCGAAACAAAAGAAAGCATAGCTAAGCAAACCACAGTAATTTATCTTAACGCATTCTTGCCTTTGCTAATTTTTCATTAAAGAACAGTCAAGTGTGTATTTGTATATTAGATTTAACCATTCTGCTGTGCTAGTAACTTTTCTTTCTTACAACTTCTAGAATTCTTCAGTACACATTTACTGTGATGATTTTAAATGTGTGGTTATATACTGAAAAGCGATCACAAAAAATCATGTTCTCCCATACACATGACCTTCTGTGTCAAATATGTGTAGTCAGCAAGTCTGAAAATGCCCTTTTTTTTCTGCTGGTATTACAAGCTCCCCCTGGGATCCTGAGAGGCCAGGTATATCCCTGAAAACTGGGAAAATGGAGGGGCACCATAAACAAAATCCTAACTTTGGTCTGTAAATGTTTATTCCACAGTTGGTGCAAATAATGTCTAAGATTAAAATGTTAAAGAGATTATAGAAAAAAATGGTTTTCTTTCCTTTATTAATCTTATAGATTTAGTCAGATTAGTATTTTTGTCTGGATACTTAGCGTTCCCATGTAAGTTTTGGTTTGTGAAAGGAAAGCTGTTGAAAACTCACAAGATTATTTGTTTAAAACCTTTATTTCAAAATTATAAGGTACTAAGCAAATCCTTAAAAATAAATAAATATTATTTCAGTATTCATTCCCTGATGCTGGAAACCAGAGTGCAGTCTAGCTTGCCTTTTTGTAGCTGCTTTGATGCTATTTGAGCAAACAGGAGTTAGGGTTTGCTTTTGCTGTTCAACCACGGCTGAAGTATGATTTGAAGTTGCTCAGTGAGTTGGTATATCGAATTAAAAATATCTAATGGTGCCGTTTCACACTATCGCCATATGCTAAATGAGTGTTCTTCTTTGAAATAAAAGGAATGTTGTACATACCCAGTCCTGAACCCTTTTTAACTTGAAGTTCAGAATGAAAGCATTCCAGGTTGTTAAGGAAAAGCAAATCTGCCGTTACCATATGGTTTCCTTTAAAGGTATTTGTGCTTGAAAAGTCTGCATTGTATTAAATTTGAAACAACATAAATGCTGTAGTATTTGGCTCTTTTTCAGCAGG
>NW_009216551.1:0-494 GCF_000690835.1 Fulmarus glacialis
CACACCCTGAAATCCCGGTGCTGCCCGGGGCTGTGGCCAGGGCCAGGTCCCTGTTCTGGTTGCAGGAAGCAACGACACATCACTGCGGGATCGAAGCCCTCCAGCTGCTGCTTCTCCTGCTCCTGGCAGAGCCCAGTGCCTCTCCCGACAGCCCGGTCCCTTCACAGAGACCCGCCAGAGCGGGGTCTTCCAGCCAGGCCTGACGCAGAGGTGAGGGGCACCAATGGGGGAGTTTGGGGCTTCATCCCCAAGCTGTCCCAGTGCAAGACAGCCAGGGCAGGAGGCCAGATTTAACAGGGCAGGGGGCACGGGGGTGCTTGCAGCCAACATGACTGTGCAGCTGGGGTGCTGGCACACTGCATGCACACTGCATGCACGGCGCTGCGTGGTGCTGCCTGCTCCCCGCGGTGCTCCGAGCAAAGCCACGTCAGGGTAGCGCCGAGCCCGACAGCCCTGCGGATGAGCACCGAGAGGTGCTGCTCAGCTCCTCTGCT
>NW_009216551.1:509-1094 GCF_000690835.1 Fulmarus glacialis
CCGACCCGCGCTGTCTGGGCTCACGGGAAGGGAGCTGCACCCAGTCGGTTCTTTCTCGGTGCTGGTCCTAAGAACTGTAACTGTCTGCTTGGTTTGCATGTCTAATTACAGCAACGGTGCATGGAAATCAGGCCTGCATTTTTCAAGGCCAGTTGTTTATTTAAGCTGTTTAAAAATCTACTTTCCCTCCCCAGTGAACCCTGAGAAAACTATCCATGTGTTTCTTTTGAGGGCGGGATGAAAGCAGATTGCCAGCTCCCTCCATCCTGCCCCCGCTAGCCGGGCTCCCTGGATCCCCAGCAGTGCTGCAGCATGGGGCTGGCCATGGGCTGTCCAGTGCTGACCCCGCACCCCTAATCCGGCCACCAAGCCCCGGCTGCAGCCCCGGGGCAGTGGTCCAGCCCTGCATCCCAGCAGGATGCTGCCGGCCCCCGGGCTCAGTCCTTCCCTGGGCTGCAGGGAGTCTGGAGCTTGCCAGGAGTGAGCTTGTTTTCAAATTGTTTTTCTTGTTTTAAGGAAAACAAAAAACACCAAAAGAAGGAAACCTAATTTTCCACAGGCTTTTTGGCTGAATGGGCAGGGCTG
>NW_009216551.1:1382-5645 GCF_000690835.1 Fulmarus glacialis
CCCCCTAACCCGGCCCCCAAGCCCCGGCGGCAGCCCCGGGGCAGTGGTCCAGCCCTGCATCCCAGCAGGATGCTGCCGGCCCCCGGGCTCAGTCCTTCCCTGGGCTGCAGGGAGTCTGGAGCTTGCCAGGAGTGAGCTTAGCTTTTTTTTGTTTTTCTTGTTTTAAGGAAAAAAAAAAACATCAAAAGAAGGAAACCTAATTTTCCACAGGCTTTTTGGCTGAATGGGCAGGGCTGAGCGCCGGGAGCTGAGGCACAGAAGCGTGGCAGTCTCTGCCCCCGAGCAGCCCATCTTGGGACAGGGGCTAATAATACCCGCTCCTGGTGACGCAGGCATCCATGGGTGTCTCGGCTGACTCCATCCTTAATGCTATTTGGGTTTTTTTTTTTTTAGAGTCTGGCCAGTGGGCCCACATGCCTGGGCAGTTCCCGATGCGCTTGGAGTTTCTTGAGCAGGTAATTGTAATTCCTCAGCGACCCAACTCAGCTTATTTTGGCCCTGGCGTAGTTTTGCATCCCGCCGCCCAGCTGGGTTATTTATAGCTCTGTCAGAAAAAGGATAAAGTCAGCACAGGTTTTCTGAGCCCTGCCCAAACCTACGGCCCCATATGCAGGGCTGTGCTGGGCTGGGGCCAGCAGTGCCCTTGGAGGGATGCTCGGGGTAATGGGACCCCACTGGGGTCTGCAGGTAGGGCTGGGACCAGTGCGAGGGATTGGTAGGGAGGGGGATTTTTTGGCTCATGATGCAGTAACCAGCCCCTTGGTTCAGTCTTGTTGGACGAGCCCTGTTCATGCACTGCACCAGCCCTTGGCATCAGCCCCAGGGGCACCGCGTTTCCAAGAAAGGGGTTTTTCTCTGCATCTTTCCCCTGGCTGGTGGGCAGAGCAGCATCCCCGCATCCCCCGCTCTCGTGGACTGGTGATACAGATATTTACACCAAGCAGCATGGGCTGTGGGCCCACTGGACCACCCGGAGGCTCTGCCTAGGGGTGTGGGACAAGGAGAGCCCCAGACAAAGGACTTAGGGCTGGGGGGGACAGGCTGCTCCGGTGGGGTGGCCCCGCTTGCCCCATGTCTCCTGTGCAGGCTGCAGCAGCTCGTCGTGACACCGGGTCCCCGGAGATGCTCCCCTGCCACCCCGCAGGGGATGGGCAGGGACCTGGGAGCGCTGCCCCCACCCTGACCACCCTCATGTCGGGGAGGTGACGAAGCCACAGCACAGCAGAGGGACATGCCCTGGGTTGCCCTTGCCAAGGCAAACACCTCACGGGATCACACGAGTCAGGGAAGCGCATCCAGGCCTGGCAGTGAGCCTGCCAGTGCTGAGCTGCCCTGGCACGGGACAGCCCGGTTCCTTACAGCCCCTGGCCAGCTTCCCCCCTGGCCACCCCTCACACTCAGGGGGGTGCAAAAACCCCCTTTAACCGGAGTTTTTCTGGCTTTTCTGCAGTTGTGGTTGCAAATTGCCCTTCAAGCAAGCCGGCCCGCTGGCCGCCTCGGTGCCAAGAATGGTGTCACCAGGCTGGATTTGGGCTGGGTGACATTCCCTGCACCCCCTGTGTGCCACAGCTGCCCCCGCTCTCTGAAAAACATTCAACCAACCCATCAGGAAACCTGCTGTATGGTTTGGGGCAAAATGCAATGTGATGGCTGTTTAAAAAAAACCAGCCAAACCCTCTGAGTTGGGCAGAAAATGTTCCCCGGGGATGGCTGGAGATGCCCCGGTGATCCCCAGCACCCAGTGCGGCTCCCGGGCTGGCCTGAGCCTCTGGGCAGCCTGGGCACAGGCAGTGTGATGAGTGCGGCGGTGCTCAGCAGGCAGGGTGCTGGGGGCTGGGCTCACTAGATGGCAGCAACTCTTCTTCCAAACGGCCAGGACAGAGCCGCGCAGCCCAGGCAGAAAGGGAGACAGACCAAGACCAGAATTCAGGTTCCTCTGGGATATTGTTTCCCGGAGGGAAAGCCAGGATTTTATTTTCTTGATGTTTTTGAAGGTACGCTCACCTCCAGGATCTGAAATGGCTCCTTGGTGCGGTGGGGCTCTGGGCAGCCCCAGCTGCACCCCACCCCGGCAGGAGCAGGGGATCCCCATTGCCTTTGAGCCTCGCCATCGCCCGGGGATGCTCATGCAACGCCTCGGCTGCACACCGCGTAAGTTATCCTGAGCATCCCTAAGGCATTTGATGCTTTTCCTAAATCCCCAGCTCTTGGAGTGATATGAAGGTTTTTTCATGCTTCATTTTATACTTGTGTTTCTGGCTGCCTTGGGGATGGGGAAAAGCTCCACGTACAGTTCAGGAGCACAGAAAAGACCTGCCAGACGGGCTCCAGTGGGCAGCCCAGCTCTGAGCAGGCAGCCCAGCTTGCTGAAGCTGGTGGGACGGTCCCTGCGTGTTTCCCAGACACGCGTTGGGTTATTGTAGGATCCGGCAGAGACAGGCGCTGCTGGCTCATGAGCGAGCGAGAACGTAAAACTGGATGGCTGGCGCCTGTCCGAGACATTTGTGTTAATCAGTGATTATGCAAATAAACAGCTCTGCTGATGCTACCAGCTCCGCCGCAACGTGGAGCATATGTTCCCTGTGGCAGGGAAGTGCCTCCTCCAGGAGCTGCAAAGCTCCTCGTTTCCATTTGCGGGACCTGCTGTGAAAAGCAGATTAAATGCAGCCCGTGGCTGGTCGAGGGAAGGCAGGAGCCCCTCGAGGTCCCCCCAGCCCACCCGCCGCCGCCTCTCCCCTTTCCCCATGTGGCTTGAATTACTGCGGCTGTTTGCTTAATCCATCAGGCTTCAGGAATGAGCCACTCGGTGCTTTCTTGGCCTCTGCAGCAAAGCGCTGCGCCGTAAACATAACAAGGCAGGCTTGTTCCAAGCCCTTGAAGTCAATAAGCAATGCTCCTCCTGCCCTTCGGGACCGGGCTGCTGCTAAATATAGCCGAGGGTGCTTTCCATTCATAAAATGTGAATTATGCCCTGGCCTCCGAGGGAGGGGAGCGGGTTGAGGAGCCCGTAGGCTCCAGCCGCTCCTGCGTGGGCTGCAGGCAGAAACTGCAAGGCTTGGCCCCGTCCTTTCACTGCCCTCCAGCCCTTCCCCGAGGAGATGGGGGGACAGGGAATGCTTTTGGGGGAGATAGGAGGGATCCTGTGTTCAAGTTGATTAAAGGATTTTCTTGCATCTCATCCTCAGTTATATTAGGGCCAGGGTGGATTTGCTGTGGAGGTGAGCGTAGGGGATGGTAAGCATGGGCCGATGGGGTGGCCCAAGCAGCTGCTGCACAGGGGAAGCCCCCACTGACCCCAGCACCTCTCTAAGATGCTCGAGCATTTGCCAGGAACGGGAGCAGTAAGGTCTCGTACCACTGCTCCCAACACCTAACGAGCACACCGGGACATGCCTCCTGCTCGAGGGACTTGCTTCCTTTTGAAACCCCCTGCGGATCTTCACAGGTTACCCTTCCTCTGTCCTCCAGCCCTTTCCTCCACCAGCCCTTGGCTGCTGGCATGCGCTGTAATATTCTCCCTGAGTTTTTCTTCCAGCAGCTGCAGTTCCGGAGGCACACAGATGTGTCTGCCAACAGCTTTTCACCCTTTGTGAGGTTCCTGTTTTGGGGAAGAAGGAACCCCATCTCCTGGTGGAGTTTAGGGAGGTGCTGCACCCTGAGAAGCCCTGGGTTAGGACCCTGGGGACCCAAGCTCTTGTGCTTCCACGGGAGCTGGGGCCATGCAGAAGCTGCAGAGGGAAGAGGCCAAGGCACCGGGCATCAGCATGTGTCTCCATGCTGGGTGGTGCGAGGCCGTTGGTCCCCTGCAGCCCCGGATTCAGCATCCTGAGCCGCAGCGTGGCAGGGGATGCACACGGCGAGGCCGAGGATGGGCTGCGTGCCAGGGCTGTCGGTCTGTGCATGTCCGAAACATGCTGGATGGCACAAAACACGCAGGTAAGCCGGGCGATGAGCCAGGGATGCCCAAGTGCGGGGCCGGGCGCCCCACGCTCCTGGGGTGCTGCGAGTCGTGGGGCACCATCCTTCCCCTGCTCCCCTGCCTGCTGCCGCCGAGTTCAGTGTGGGTTTAACACCTCCGTGGGTTTGGCAGTTGGGTTGTTTCAAAACCCAGCTCAGAACTGCCAAACCAGCAGGTTTCCAGGTACACCATGGGCCTTTTGATGCCACGGAGATCTGAAGACTAAATAAAGCTGTAAGAGCAACTCTGCGTAACACTCGGGTCCAGCTCCAAGAAACCTGGCTTCTTTTTATGGCATCTTTAGA
>NW_009216551.1:5668-18518 GCF_000690835.1 Fulmarus glacialis
GATGCCAGCACTGCAATTTCTGTGTGTGTGTTTGTGTGTGTGTGTGTGTGTGTAAAACAACAGAGCTTGGCAGAGCCACGCCAGCTAGAAAGGGGCTGGGTTTCATACTGAAGTTTTTCTTTCTCTCTTTTTCCTTTTTTCCTTTTGAAATAACCCCATTTGGGCCTCTAATAAAAAAAAAAAAAACAAACATCTGGTACCGAGTATTTGGCTGCTGGAAATCAGCTCCTCATCACTGAAAAGCACAGAAGCGATGCAGGGATTCCTGGTATAGATCAATAACACTTAAGATCACTTTCGTTCATCATCCCTGTCCCTCCTGGCCTTTGAATATATGGACTGAGGACATCAAGGGAGCTGTGATGCTCTGTGCCAGCACAGGAGGTAAATCGTGAAGGTTAGTAAAGAAGCAATTGAATCAGTAAAGAGTCCCTGAAGCCTGATTTATTGATGCTCTCATGTGAGATCTCAGCAGGGTGAGATGCTGCCATGAAGAAGAGACAAGTCAGCAAATCACAGTAACACGGTGGGATTCGATGCGTGGGGAGGACCCTTCAGCGGGGCCACCCCGAGCCATGGATGGGGACCCCCAGCAGGGCTCAGGGCTGCTCCCCTTCCCCAGGGCCGGCGGCAAGGCCGAGCCTCTGCCCGCCCAGCGTGCTAGCTCTGCATGAAGAGGTGGAAGTTGGTCCTGGTGAACTCCTGGTGGATGCTGTCAAGTAATTTGTCTGAGTCCTGGGGGACATCCGAGAGGACCTGCTGCCCTGGGATGAAGCTCTGCTCCGGGGTGTAGGTGAACGTGAACGAGCTGGAGTAGATGAGGCCATCGTCCCTGATCAGCAGGAGTGGGACCGTGATGGGGTATCGCAGCCACCTCCAGTCACTGCCGAAGGCAGAGACGTCAGGGACGACACACACCAGGGACTTGGGGCTCCTGGGAACAGTCAGGAGAGGAAAACGTGCATTAACCCCGGCCGGCCCGGCGCAGGAGCGGCCAGCAGTGAGTGCCAGCACATCTCCTCCAGCCTGGAGCTCAGCGTGAAGCCTCCAGCCGGTTTCCCCTCTCCTCCCCAGTGTTCTGTTCCTCTCTGCCGGGGCTGCTTGCTTATTTGCAGCACCCAAGGTCCCCATGTCCCTTGCCCACTGCTATCCCCAGGCTGCAACCAGAGCCAGCAGGCACCAGCCAGACTCACCCCTACCTCTCCTTTGCAATGCTCATGCTTGGTCCCACAGAACGGGCAGTGCAAGTGCCCCCGGCCCCGAGGTCGGCAGCCACGTCCCTCCCAGAGCTGCCCAGCGCTGCCCAAACCCAGCTGCCATTCCCTGCCTGCTCCCTGGCCCCCTTGGCCGCGTTACCTGTACATAGTCTCTGCTTCCACATCTCCGAACCAGACCTTGAGGTGTGCGTGGAAATACTCCCCCTGCACCTCCAGCATGGCCACGTCCCCACCGCCCGTGAGCTGTGATGGGCAGAGTGCATGGCAGCGTGTTACGTGGTGGAATGAGCCAGACTCCTTCTCCCGCAGGATGCTCTGCCTGTGTGACCCATCCCTGCCGCAGCAGTCCAGACCTGGGCATTCCCTCAGCATCCCAACACCGGGAGACGCCGAGCGTGGGTGCAAGGGCTCAGCAGCAGGAGCCACGATGGAGGCAGCTGATGGAGAGGCCGGGGTGGCTGGTGGCCGGCACTGTGCCTACCTGCAGGGCAGTGATGAGTGGCACGGGGCTGACGGGCTCACGGACGCAGGCCAGGCTCTCGCTGAAGGTGTACTCCACTATCTCGGTGCCGATGATGGTCCAGCAGGAGCCGTCGTTCAGCAGCTCCCGGTTGGCTTCCTTTGGGCAGGGAGATGCCTGCGGAGAGTGTCACAGCTCCAAACACACCGCAGCGGGGACGGCGGAGGACTGGGGCCAGGACTTTTGTCCCCGGCATCTTGGTTCCAGCAAGCGACTTGGTGCCTCTGCTTTGCTCACTGGATAATGGGGATAGTGATGCCTTTGCAAAGACCTTGGTGACGATGTCCCCACCAAAGCAGGCAAGCTGGAGGCAGGTGGCTTTGCAGCAATTCTGACCTTAATTTGGATGAAACCCCCCTTTGCTGGAAGACCCGTCCCGGTGACATGTTCCCCAGCCAGCAGCAACACAGAGGAGCTTGGAGAGAGGATGGGGAGCACCCCGGGAGTCCTCACCCCCTCCTCGCGCTGCCGTACCTGGAACTGGATCACTTTCTCCGTGGAGAGACACAGGTACATGCGGTCACTGCCCTGGAACTGGAAGGCACATTTGTGGAGCTGGGAGATGGGCTCGTCCACGTCCAGCATGGCGTACTGCTTCGTCACCTTCCGGATGATCTGCAGGGTGACAGCATATCCCAGGGATGGTACCCGTTGCTCAGAGGCACAGAGCGGCCAGGTCCATGTGTCTGAAATCTGTGGGGATGGAGGCTTACCAGGGGAGGCAGGGTGATGCCGGTGGCCGTGCAGATGAGCTGGACCACGGAGCCGTAGCGGATATACCCTTCCCGCAGGGGGAACTCGCTCCGAGTGCAGCGTTCATCAGCTTGGTGGGAAGGAGAGAGGCAGAGTCACTGCCCCGAGCAGCTGGGGAGCAGGTTAACCTGGGCTGCCTTGCTATGCACAGGTCTGGCCGTGTTCCCGGTGCTTTCTTACTGCTTTCTCTGCTCTGCAGGTGCTTGCTGCTTGGAGAGACCACTGCTCCCAGGGAGCCCAGCATGGGAAAGCGGGACTGGGATGCAGTACCTCCCAGAGACACCGCCAGAGGCAGCGTGGGCAGGGATGCTGCTGGCCTCTTCCAGGCAAGTTACTTGCTTGGATTTGTGAGCCTCCAGTCTAGTACAGCTCTTGCTGCCCCGGTCACAGCCCGTGTGCTCTCAGGGCATGACGCCAATCCTCAAAGCCAGTGGGAAACAGCCGTCAGCTCCAGAGACACACCAGGAACGCCGGGCAGAGGTGAGATCTGAGCCAAGTTCCCGCATCCCCAAGCTATTTCCCACCCCTTTTGTCCCCAAGAACTGGCTTTGCAGGAGGGGAGAGCCAGGGCTGGAGGCAGGCAGCCCTGGGCAAGGCTGGTGTCAGCGGCCCCACGAGGCTCCTTACCCAGGTGGAGGGTGAAGGCTGCCCACTGCCTGGCACTGGCGATGAAGGCTCCCCCCTCGACAGAGAGGTAACGGGTGCTGACGGTCTGGGAGCGCAGGCGGTTGAAGAGGGAGACTTTGGAGCCCGAGGAGATGCAGACTGCAGGGAGAGGTGGCTGGGTTAGTGCTTGCCAGGTCTGTGCGTGGCTTGAACTATGGCTTTGTCAAGCCAAGGGAAGACAAGTCCTGGTTACTGGTGTAACCAGCCCAGCAGGAACCAGCACCCCCCCGGCTGCCCAGCTGGGATTTTCAAAGGTGCAGGTGGAGCCCACGGTGGGGAGCACGTTGGCATCAGGGCATTACGCATTGTAGTGGGTGAACCCTTCAGAAAAGAGACATCAATGAGACACCACATTAGATACATTCCCCTTCTTTTGAGGGTGCCTGGACCCGTAGCCAAGCTGTGAGCACTCAGAGAGCATCCCACCCTGGGCTCGCACCCGCTTTCTTCCCCACAGAGCCATCCCCATACGCACGGTCCGTGTTCTTCAGTGACTGCTTCTTCTGCGAGGGCTTGGAGATGACCTTGATCAGCTTGCTGTGGAAGGTGCCGATCTCCTGCCCGTTGCTGAAGAAGAGCTTCAGGACCAGGCGGAAATGCTTGCGCTTGTCCGCGTCCGAGATGTACAGCGCCTTGGCGCAGCCGAAGCCCTGCCAAGGGCAGAGGGGGGCTGCCGGCAGCTCCAGCCCAACCCCGCCAGCCTTCCTCGCCCTCCTCACCCTCCTCACCATCCCGCAAGGACATAATAGTGCCCTTTCAAAGAGCTCCGGGTTCATTTAAAGGGGGAAATGACCAGAGATGTTATTACAGGTGGAATGAAGAGCTGGGGATCAGCAGAGGCTTTATTTACACTGGGGGCAGAGAAATCCTCATGGAAATGAATGTTCACGTGTGATTTATCCCACATAACATGAGAAATCACCCTGGGTTTATGGTTTCCCCACCGTCCTGGCCGATACGCCGTGCCTTAGCAGCAACACAAGCACTGCAAACAAAGACTCTTTTTGTAAGATATCTGGCCTGACTCAGACCCCGTGCTCCAGATAATGCTTTTTTTTCTTTTTTTCCCCTATCAAAAGATGCCAGACCTCTACTGAAGCTCTTGAACTTTGGGATTGATCAGGCTTTTTTTTAGCTGTTTATCTGCACATGAAAGACCGGGCTTTCGTTTCGTGATAAGCAGCAGTGCTGCTCATCGGGAGAAGGTACCGGCGCTGAGGGAGCTGTGCAAATTTTGGCAGCTCGCCTGCCACAGGGCTGTCAACCTGAAAAGATGGTGCTGAAGAAAGACGGGGCTTTTTGCAAGGCAGAGGGTGGCAGAGCAGGAGCGGGAGGTGATGGCTAGGAAGGAAGGACCACGACATCCCGAGGAAGGGGACAATATGACATCCCAGGGTGTGGGGTGACGCCAGGAACAGCCCAGCCCATGCGTGACTGGGGTCCCCATGGGGTGCCACCGCAGAGCCCCGGGGGGCATCCAGCTTTACCTTCGCGTCCGGCTGCTCCTCGAAGCTGAGCTTCTGGGTCTCCATCAGGCTGCTGCCCATGCTGTCCAGGCCCATGTACCCACACACCCGAAAACCCACCTCTTCCAGGTCCCTGGCTGGAAGAGATGGGGAGAAGCACCCTCCAGCCCCCATGCAGGCACGAGCTTGGGCTCGGCTCCTCCTGGCGCGGTGGGTGGCCCAGGCTCCAGCTGGGTCTGGACCGCAGAGGGCTCAGCCTCGAGGGGGAAAGAGGAGTTTGGGGGGGCAAAGATAAAATAAACTGGGTCACTCTCCCCTTTGCAGAGGTGGAGGGCAGCTCTCCGTGGCATGGGAAGGGAGGGAGGAGAGGTCCAGGGCTGCTGCCCAGCGCTTACCTTTTATCTGCTCCTGTTTTAACTTCCATCCCGGCCCGCTCAGGTAAACGCAAGGTGGGGGGCAGAAAAACCTGCAGAGACAAGAGGACATTGTCTTACTGCACTTCAGCATCCAGAAAAGGTCCTCAGGGGTGACGGGATGCCTGTGCTGAGAATGGAGACCTTCACCCAGGACTTGCCGGCGCCGGAAGCAACCTTGCATGCTGGGAGGTACGTGGTGCTGCGGCGAGGGGCTGGGGACCCACCGGCTGGGGGGCACGGGCAGGGCTGGCCGGAGGGATCAGGCTCTCCTGATGTAGCTATCTCAGCCTCTCTGCCCTGCACTGGCCTCCAGCCGCAGTGTCCGGGTGGCTGCCACATCTATTGGTGTCGCTGGTGGCCACGAGCCCATCGGCCGTGGACGGTCCTGGGGGGGAGGACGGGGCGCCTCGGCCCCCCTCCTGCCGGGAGCCAAGGGCGGATCGGGCCCCCTGGCTCTGCTCGCCTGCCTTGTGGGAGTTTCAGCAGGTCGGGAACAGAGTTTGCATTCACAGCCAGATTTGGAGCCCAACGCAAATAAATCTATAGCCAGGGTTTTGGAAACCTATTTTCCTGTGTTTTGTTTGGGTTTCCACTGTCTTTGCACTTGTGTGAATGGTGCAAATTCATCCTTTATTGATACTGGGTAAAGTGCTAGCAGAGAAAACACGGGTGCAGGGGAGTGGATATTTCAGAGCCCTAAAGTCCTGGGTACGGGTTTATTTAAACAAGTCATCCACAGCACGGGCCCCTGACTCTCACCAGGAGCGCACCAGCACCTTTAAACTTTAAGCTGGGAGCTCTGTGCTGGTTTTCTCTCCCTCTCCCAACCTGGCATCTGATTTTCACACTCATCCCTTGCATGGGGTCCGGAGCAGGGGGAGGAGGCTGTTCTGAAAGCCCAGTGATATGAGGGCTTCCCTCCTGGCTGGGAGACCGCATCACAAAATAAAACCTTTACCTATGGAGCAGCAGCCCCTGGCAGGAGGCTGGATGTGATGAGGACTTTGCAGGCACAGCCAGCCCAGCTTCGAGCTGTCTCCTGGGGTCGCTGGGGTCTGGGTGCGGTTATGGCTTAGAGGTAGAGCTCGTCGCCTCATAGCTACTCCACACCCAGTAATAACGGAGGATTATTTATATCACAAGGGTTAATGGAGGATTAATTATATTACACTGCCACGGTCTGACGTCACTGCCCAGGAGTAGCAATTTTGGAGATTCAAGCCAGAACCTCAAGGTGTTTTTGCAGTGCGGGAAAGATTTTCAAAAATAGTAGCTTTTTGGAGACGGTGGGCACTGATGGAAATGCCCCAGTCCCTGCTGTGGCTGTTCAGATTTTAAGACAAGATTTCCAGAGCACTTAAAACACTAACCTTTCCTCTTCTTCTTCTTGAATAGTTTATTTCCTTCTTTTACTTTATCTTTCTGATCTCCATTACATCATGGGAGGAACCTAACCATTGGGAATGTCTAACTGGGATGGATCCAGATGGGAGGTTAATATCCTTAGTTCAAGACTAAACAGTAGTTTTAGATGCAAAGAGGTCATGAATGAATGGAGAGGGGATATGTCAAATCATTTGTTTCACCAGCTTAAATGAGAGAAATCTAGCAAGGCTGAAATTGAGCTTTAGGTAGCTGGGTGTGGAAGTGGCTATCAGAGAAGCTGGAGCCGTCTCCTACCTTTTTTCATTGCCGTATGACTTCTGTGCGACTTTGGCGTGCAGTATCAGCACTGTCTGGTCTGCCGGCAGCTGCAGGTACCTCCGCACACCTTCTCGAAGCAGGTTGGTTTGGTACGGGTTGGATCTACAAGACAGCGGTCCCCCGGCACTGTAACACCAGAAGCGGGCTCCTTGCCTTGCCCTGCCAGCCCTACACCGAGCAGGGGGCCTGGAGCACCCTCCAGGGTGGGGAAGGTGAAGAGGCTTTCCCATCGGAAAGCACTGGAGATCAGAGAGCATCTCAGCTGCTGTAAGACCGGGGTTGGCACTGAAAAATATAAAGTTTGGATAACTGAATAACTGCTTCATCAGTTTTCAGTCAAACACACACAGGGCACTATGTTTACAGCTCTGAAACGCACATTTGTAAGACTTCCAGTCCCACACAATGATGCCGGTGCCCTAATTGATTATTAATTTGGTTTTCCACCCGATGTGCTGTATGGCTTTTTGGTGAGTTGGGGAAACGATGCTGCTGAGCCGCGAGTGCAGCTGGGGAGCTGTCACGCAAGGAGGAGCTGCTCGTTGGCTTCTGCAAGGGCTGTTGGGTGAAAATAGCTGCATTTTTTTCCAAGACCTAAGAAGTGGGTGTTTTTGCTGATTCTTTCTGCTCTATTAACTAGAAGGAGTTCCCATGCACCCAGCATTTAACTCTGCTAACTTAGTAGGTTGGGCGCTACCCAGCTGGAGAGAGATGAGGTGGGTCCAAGCTCGAGGTGCGCCTGCTCTGCCACCTGGGACACGTGTGCTCTAAGAACTGGGGGATGAGAGGGAGGAGAGTTATGGAGTGTCTACTGGGGAGACCTTTTGTGGTGCTGCCTTGCTTTCAGAGGAGGCGAGATTGCCCATCTGAAGAACATCAGCTCCTGCCCTGCTGAAAGCCCTTCGGCTGCATAAGAGGAAACCAGAGGAGAGGGAAGGGGTGCTGCCTGGGCAGGAGCCCCTTGCTGGCACATCTGCCCACATTTGGGATGTGGCAGCTGGGCACACTCAGGAGAAATTGCTCCTACCAAGAGGACCCAGCCTGGCTGGTTATGAAAAGGTCTTGACTTAAGCCTGAGCTTACTTCTTCCATGCACTGAGCTCCCTTGACTTGCTCCAAAGGGGTGTTCGTGCCTGCTGGTATTTGGACAATGGCTCTGTGTTTCTGCTCTGCATGCCCAGGAGATGGTTTTGGACCCACCTGGATGAGCACCAGATCCAACATCCTCAGGAGAGAGAAAGCTGTATGGAAACTGGCTTCAGGCTCAGGCTCTTGACCCTCCCAAGGCTGGTGGGGGGCACTTGTGACCTCTCCACTCAACGATGGCCTTGCATCGGAGACAGAGAGAAACAGCAGTGGGCAGAGAAGGCTGCGAAGCCCCAGCCCCAGCTACAAAAATGCTGCTGAGCCACCGGGAGAAAGTGGCCGGGGACTGTGGGCAGCGCCGGGGGATCGCTTGGAGAAGTGGTGAGGATGGGGGGGTATCCACCACGGCCACCTAGGGAAAATCTTGCAAGAGGTACGCAGTGGAGCATCCCCATTAAAAACAGTCTCTCTTCCTTTTAAAGGAGCTAGAAATGGAGAATAATTGAGGGCATAAACGATCAGATGTGTGAAGAGAGGTAAATCTGGTCCTGCCAAGCACCCCAAGGCAGGCTACGGTGAGCTCTTGCTGGGCTCAGAGGCCAGAGCAAGCTCCCAGGGAGAGAAGCAGCAACCACTGCCATCCCAAGCAGCCTTTTAGAAGAGTTCATCAGCCAGTTTTGCTCTTCCCAGTGCAACACATGTATTTTAAAGAGGTTGTGCCCTTTACAGGTTCTAGGACTCATGTTACAATTAGCCTTAAACTTATCTCCCTTCACTTCCAGTTTTTCCACATGGATGGAGCTGATGCTCTCCTGTCTGTGTGTGGAAGACAAACACGTCTCCCATACAAGCAAATATTTACCCAGCGTCTCCTCTGGGTAGTCCCATGGGGACCTGATGCTTTGCACTCCACAGATTTTCCCATCACTGCTGTGTTTGGCTGTTAGATGGGCAATATAATCTCCTGCCCTCCTTGTTCTCAATTCTTTATCCTAGATGTGTTCGCAGGATCCCCAGCAAGCATAAATCAATAGAGCTCTGCCAAAATCAGATTTACAGCCGATGCCAGTGTCACCCACAGCATTAGCTGCTGCTCTGTGTCTGAGAAATGAATGTTTTATGGCCATGGCTCGCAGAGCACACGCTGTAACCGAGCTCCTCTCCCCGCGGCAGCCCCAGCACTGCTGCCAGCGCACGGCTCTGGGCTCAGCCACGGCTCGCCCCAGCCGGCACTCACGGCAAGCCAGCCGTAGCTCCTTTGCCAGATAGACCCTCGGATGGCTCCATGCCGAGGCTGGATCCCGTTCCCTCCGACTCTCCATCGCGGGGCTGGGAGACTCCTGCTCCAGCACACTGAAGTTGAGCTTTACCAACCAGTATCCCACCAGTGCCCTCTCTAGGATGAGTTATTTAGAAAGGCTGGAGTGAAGCTTTTCAGCAAGACTATCTACTGACTGGTTTATATCTTTGCACAGCCAGAGGGATCCATAAGAAAGTTATTTAATCTTTTTCCATAATGGCAATCTGCAGCTGTCTCACCCCTTTGCTGCCAAGCAGTAGTGTGATTTCAGCTTTGATCCACCTTTGCTATTTTTCCCTTCATCCAAAAGCACCACTTGGGAATCTCTCTGCAAAAGTCTTTTTTTTTTTCAGAACTAGTGATTGTGATCAGGATACATATGGAAAAGGCTGTCCATTGGCCTGACCTTGGCAATTCTTTCACACTAACACAACATGGTGAAACATGAGTCCTAAACCTTGCTGGCTCCGTTCAGTAGCATTTCGCCCTCAGTTTGTCAGAGACAACGGGCACAGAGCAGGGGAGAACCAGGCTGGGTGTGTGAATTTTTTCCTGGTGAGTCTCATCATTCAGTATTCAGTGCAAAATGAGGAGTGTAGCTTTGGGTCCTTGCTCATGTCTCAGCTGCGGGGACACATGCTCCATCCCTGTTAGTGTCACCACCAGCACCGATGCGCTCACCAGCGCCCGTCCGTATAGCTTGGGGTCTGCCTGGGAAGCACCGATCCCCACAGAGCAGCTGGGCTGGGAGCTGCTGGGGGGAGCCTCTCCCATTAACCCATCGGCAGAGTAAAGAACAGACTGGTACCGAGGCCAGGCAGCAGCAGGGAGTGTTCAGGAGCAAATTGCCAAAACCTGTGGATTAAGACTTGTGCTGACAGCGTGGCCAGCAGCAACGCCTGCTCTGCAGAGCCTCCCGCAGCACCGGCTCGGGGCAGGGCCAGGCTTGTGCAGGTATCACTGCTCCCTGCCATCCGTACGTAATACCAGAGGCACGTGGGTTACTGCCCGGAGCTTATTAAAGAGCCTTCTGGAATAATTATCCACATGCTATTTACTGCTTAAAGTGGGAACGTGCATGCCAAAGGCAGGTAAACAGACCGCAGTTTTTCAGATTTGATGCCAAACTGGAGGAACGACTACTGAGAAACTCGTTTTTCTTTTCTTTGTCCGTTCTCTGTAGCCATCACCTTCCAAAATTTGGGGCTAAATTGTTTCAGTGACGCATTTCTGAACAGTGCTCACCATTCTGCCCACCGAGGCGACCACCCAGCATCCATCATCTGGTTTAAATTTACCTTCAGAGAGTCAAAGGGCTATTGCTAAAGCAGCTCAATATACCCTCTTGGCTCCTTCTGGCACCTACAGCCTCTGCAGGGTTATAGGGAATTATTCACTCCTTCTGACATTTATTATATTAAATTATTAAAATGCTTTGATTGTAGTGCAGTGTTAGTTCAGTGTCATGTTAGCAGCACCGCACGGGCCAGGCTCTTAGAGCTCACACTAAAAGCCGCCTTTTCAGAGCCTCAGGTCTCAGCTGGGACTCGACTGCTCTCGCACACAGTCAGGCATTATGTGGAAGCAGGGGGGGAGCAAGGGGGAGCCACCACCTTTCTCCTGTGCTGATTTTTGTAAGTCTTTCCCCCTCCCTGCTCAGCCTGGCATTGCTTCCCGCCGAGGTTTTTCCCTCGCTTTAGGTCAGGATGTGCCGCAGGAGAGGGTGCAAGTGCGCTTTGAGGTGCATCTCTGGGTGGGAGAGACCCAGGGCACCCGTGGGTGTTTGCAAGCCTTGGCCGTGTTGCTGTGCCCTTTTCCATGGGAAACGAAGCAGAAAAGGAGGAGTGCCCTGTGTGCTTCTCACGGGAGACACGCAGCTGGACCATCTCGTGAAGGACCGTTTTATGTGGGCACGCAGGGAACCCAGGCAGGCGCTGAGAGGCGCAGGGTCGGACCTTGCAGTCACGTCGCTGATTTTAGGAGAGCTGATGTTTAACACCACAGCTGAAAATTAGCCCTCGCTTTCCCAGCAGCGAGTGGGGGGGGCTTCAATCAGCGCTTTGTCCTGCCTCCAGCTGGGAAATGCATTTTCTCCTTCCTCGGTCCCTGCCTTCCCACTCGGGCTGCCGCCCTGGGTGACCGCCCTGCTGCAGGCACGGCTCCTGCCTGTGTCCCACACAGGGCAGGACCCAACCAAGGGGCCTTTTCAGCTCGGCCTTCCCCTGCTGCTGGGTTGCACTTCCCGCTGAGACAGCCACGCTCATGGTGTGGGACATCTCCTGGTCCCCACATCACCTTCTGCTCTGCGAGGGCAGATCAGGCCGGGAAGTCCCACAACACCCTGTGTGTGCACCCTTGGGCAACCGAAGGAGCAGAAAAAAGCACTTTACGGGCACTGGGAGAAGCAAACCACCTTCTGCACTGCTGCTTTCCAGTTCGCCGACGTTCACCAGCTCAGTCTACAGAGGAAGGGATCTGACTCAGGAGACCAAAATACGATCCCAGCAGCTATTGTTTAGAAATTGGGTCTTCAAATCAGCTCTTTATACAAGAACTTTAAGTCATGGTAACAGTGTCCTCAAGTGCAGGCAACATTGAATTCAAGTGCAGAGATTTAATTTGCTGCTTTTCCCCCACAAAGGAGCTGCCGTTTGCCTCGCTCAGGAGATGGCTGGCCTGCAGCTTGCTGGGGACTTGCTGCCACAGAGGGCAATTGTTCTTTCCTCAGCTTGGGGAAACCAAACGTCCTAATAAAAAATATCCATTTTAGAGGTCTGGGTTATATTTTGTGCAGAGCAGGGGAGAAAATGCCTGCAGTGCTCTTGGGTATGGAGTCAATGCAATGTTTATGCAAAAGGAAAAGCCATTAGAAATCATAGAAATGAGAAGCCTGCAGTTTCTGGCTTCCCTCATTTTTCAATACCTCCTTTAATCCAGACCAACCCAACCCACAAGCCCTTGTATATGCATGGGTATTTATAAATCCTATATTTTCCTCACTGCACACACAAGTGAAATTCAGCCTTTTCTGAGCTTGGAGGATTTATCGACCACACCAATGGCAAACACCAACCGAGAACAGGAAGCACAAAAACCCTGCGGCGGTGAGCTCTGCGGGGGACTGGGGGCCAGCCGGGGTGGTCACCCCAGGCATGTTCCCGGCTGCCCTGCGCCTGCCCCAGCAGCACCAACACCCTCAAAATGCCCACGTTGGGTAACGTAGTATTGGCTTGTCTGATAGAAAATTCAGATAATGTGGGTGAATTACTGTAGTCTCCTTTCTCTGTTCCTCGTGTAGCTGTTGATGTTAGTGCAAAGAGGAAGGAAAGTGCTGTTAAAGCACTAAAACACAGTCCTATAAAGCACTAAAGGCAGTTCCTACCACCACTAGATTGATTTAAGTGCTGAGAAGAGGTGGAGGGCTGGGAAGTTCTATTCCAGGGTGTCTAAGAAGCCTCTGTTGATGATCTCCATCGCTACAGTCAGGCACATCAGTTGACCACCTTGCTGGAAGCTCAGCCTGAGGCTCTACAGCTCTCAGAGCTCTGGTCTGCAGCTCCCTGGTTCAAACTCACCTCCCCACACTCCACACTGCAGCCACTACCTGCAGAGGTTCCTAAACTGCCAGGGCACTGTAGCTCAAATGGATATTAAGCTTGGGCTCTCCTTTTTCCAGGACCTTCTGCGTTTATGGGGCGCCGAGGTGCACTCCCACAGCAGGG
>NW_009216552.1:0-217 GCF_000690835.1 Fulmarus glacialis
TCCTGCTCCCACCGCGCAGCGCGCCGTGCCGCACGGGAGCTCTTTCACCCTCCCTCCCCGCGACAGGGACCTGGAGGGAATTTCTGACTGAGGCTTTGTCCTGGGGATGATGGTCTGCATCTGCTTAATGAATGTTTAGAGCGAGCTTTGAGCTCCTTGCACGGAAGGAGCATGTGTTGCTTTCCTATTCGACCTGTTAGGGGGGCGCGCGTTTCGG
>NW_009216552.1:448-973 GCF_000690835.1 Fulmarus glacialis
GTCTCTGCTGTCCTAACCCGGCGTCACACGGCCGGGAAGCTCCCCGGGAGTTTGCCCTGTGCAGCAGGATGTGCTACCAGAGGGGACCCGCATGTCACCGGTTGTGATCAGCTGCTTGGCCCCAAAGGGTGAGAACTGAAAAAACCATGCTGAGAAGGAGCAGAAAAGGGGTTGCAGAACCCTGTGCCGTGACAGCTCTGTGCTGCCGTGCAGGGCTGATACGCTGTGGCCTTCAGAACCAGACTGGCTCTGCTGCCTGGCAGGGAGCACTTTAAAAATATTACCAATGCATTTGCTACTCCACTGCAATGTGGCACCTGTGCTGGAGGCCAAATTAAGCCGCAGCTGATAGCTGGAAAACTAGGCATTTAATTTTTTAATGGCTTCAAATCCTTTCCTACTTGATTCCTGTTTACAGCATAACTACTGAAGGAAATCAAGTGATTTAAGAGCAAAAATAGATCCTGGTTTCTGTTGATGCCGCCTCCTCAACTTGCAGGAAGAAAGATATGTTTAGAGGCTGGG
>NW_009216552.1:1021-1591 GCF_000690835.1 Fulmarus glacialis
GTGTAAGATAATTCCCAGTTTTAAAACGTTTTTTCTTCTTGTCCTGGAGGTAAAATACACTGAAATTGCCAATGCAGTTTTCTTAGTTTGTGGTTCCAGTGTGGCCTTTCCTGACCTTTGGACATTTGCCATGAATGCTTTAATCCCTAGCAAGGGTTTTATCTTAAGCAGATACTATAAAGGTTCTGGGAAGTAGGTCAGGAGACATTAAAGAGTCTATTTGATTCATCGTGAGCTGTGGGTACAGCACTGTTTTTAAGCCTGAAATGTCATTACTCAGATGCAATGAGAGCTGCTGCTTTCATTTTTGTTTTAGAAAATAGTCAAATGGACTGAACTGATCGGTAAGAGAAAGGAGATGGGAGGGACCCTGTAGTCCGTCCCACATCCAAACAACTCCAATCCCTAGCCAGCATCCATACACGTCACGTTACAGAGCCCGTAGTACCAATTACATGAAGGTTACAAAGCGGGAGTCTGACATGCACAAACTAAATCCCGGAACTCCAGCGCGGGCCCTTGGCTGCAGCAGGCGTGGGCAGCCCCGGCTCACCCGCGTGCGCGGCAGCG
>NW_009216553.1:0-23971 GCF_000690835.1 Fulmarus glacialis
CGGCGGCGGGGATTGCCCCGGGGCGCAGCGGACTGGGGGGCTGGAAGGGAAAGTAGCTCCGCGGCGGGGGTCCCGGGCGCTAACCGGGGACGGGGCATCCCGGCGGGACCCCGGCCGGGTTTGCTTTGTCGTTATCCGGGATGTAGCTCCCTCGGGGAGCTCCGCTTCAGTTTGTTCTAGCGAGCGCAGCTTGCACAGTTTTCTAAAGGAAAAAAAAAAAAATCCTTCGGTCGTGTCTCTTTCCCAGACTGTAAAGTTGCGATGCTTAAGCTGTATTTTATTAAGAAAGCTCTGATACTTTACCCAACCAATAAATTCAGAAGTAAACTTAAACCAAATGCTCAAAGAGAAATTTTCGACACATCCTGAACGGTTGCTATGTTTCCAGAGAATCCCAGGGTAGGTACCGGGAAAGACTACTCAAAGCCTTGCTTTTTTTGTGTGTGTCTTAAACAAAGACTCAAAAGGCACAGTCTGAATCTTGCTATTAAAAAATAGCTCAGCATCTTTTCAAAATGTTTTTTTACTGAACACAATTTTGTTTCAGATTGTTACATTTTCTTACAGGTAATGTTTTCTTGTTTGGTTTCCAGTTTTGTCGTTATTCTGTACTTGTGGTTACATTAATCACTTCTCATGAGAATTCATGGAAATGTGGGGTATGCTTTATAATTAGCCTGGGTGAAGCACGTTAGTAGGAATTGCTCTGCGCTGACTGAAAGCTCAAATGGATGGCATACGATGGTGGTTACTTATCTTCACCATGCAGGCTTTGATACTGAGGTCTCTATACTTAGATTTGAATTTAATACGTTCACTGTTTCCCAGTTTTGAAAATCATAAAGAAATCTTTCCAAAGTGAAAAACCTGTAGGAGCACAAGGAAGGCCCGCCTATAGCAGGACGACGGTCTGATGAATGCACGAACCCGGTGGCAGCGCAGGCCACTGGTGAACAACTAGGGAAGAGCGCGGGGAGATTTCTTTTACTTTTCTGACTCCTCTACCAAGCATTAGAAATCTGCTGCTCTTCTAGCTGCTACAAATGTGTGATTGTCAAATATTTCTTTACTGTTAATTTTTTAGAAGCTTTTTTTTGGATATTTTCTTAGGAGTCTCTTGTATTTAAATATCTCCCTTTGGCATGAGTAATATTTTTCTGGTGTTCACAAAGGTGTTGAAGCTGCCTTATTTCCCTAATTTGCTTTGTCAAAATGTGATAGGCAGGCCATCAGCAGGACAGGGGAAGCCTGACATTTCTCCTGTCTTATTTTTGTGCCATTTTCTTTCCTTTTCCTAGGAGGGAGACCGTATGGTTGCCTCCTCCTCTTGCTGGCTGCTTCCTTAGAGGCATGGAGTTGTGAGCATTAGTTTAATTCTTACCCTGCTAGGTCTGTAATTTTGTATACTTTTAAGGCTGGTGGCATAGCATAGGAGACAAAAATATAGGCAACGTAGTTAGTTGTGGGCACTAATTATAGTGGATGCTCTACAGCAAAAACTATGTTTTGGAATAAGAACTCGTTAAACCTGTGCATAGGGAGTGGTGGGGACACAGCGACGGCAGGGTGGTGTTTGGAAATATCCAGAATTCCCTAGCAGGAAGCCCTGTGAACAGTTCCATGGTCTCACCTTCTGGAGCACCACTGTCTCTCCATGTTGAATGTTTTTGAGGTGCCTCTTGGTGGAAAATCTGTGCATCTCCCCTGCCTGCAGAATAGCATCCGAAGAGCTGAGCGGTGACTAGTGTGCTGAAGATCAGGCTGGCTCCTTGGTCTTTGGGAGGATGGTAGGGTCACTGCCGTTCCCTCTGCAGGATTTGCAGCCATCTGCAGCACGTCTGCTGTCAGCTCTGCTTCCTGTTTACACTGCAGCTCGTTTTAGAGCGGACTCTGAAGCAGCCATGCTGTCGGGGGACACAGCCAGCAGCTGGGTGGCTCAGTTCTCCGAGATCATGATGGGGAAGAAAGGCAGGAGTCTCTTTCCTGGCCTGTGTCATTGTGGTTGCCCTGATCACACATGCTTTTTTTTTCTATGGAGTACCAGCCTTGTGTGGCTCTGGGCGGTGTTCACTGGTCAATAGATTTCTGAGGGGTATGAGCTCAGTGATGTTCTTTTGGGTTTTGGACCTGGCAGCTTTAAGATGGAGGTGAACCCTTAACTGATGTAGCCAGGAAAAACTTCTCTTACTGAAATTCCCAGTGCACCAACTTTGGGAGCACTTGGTTCTGTTCACAGCCAGGACTCTCTTGCTCTGTTGCTTGCTCTAGGAGATAAGATGCTTTCTACTGTGTTCCTAATTGCGATTAAGCTGATGCTGTTACGTGGCCTGCTGTTTTTTGAAATGCCAGCAAGAAAATGGAATAAATTAATTACTCTTAGTGCTCAAGTGATTCCTAGCCCCTTTCCCTGGGAAAGGACTTTTATGGTAATCACAGCACTGATACACAAGATTTTAATGGTGGCCCGCTGAGGTCCTCATTCATGTCTGTGGGATTTTCACTGTCCTTAGCTTGCATGAGGTCATGCTTGAAGAGCCCTCATTGCATCCGTAGCCTCGGGAGAGAGACCTGAGTGTAAACCTTCTTGCTTCTGCCTCACCTTTCATGTGAGGACATTTCCATAGACAAAGAAGGTGTTTACGGAAAACTGGGGACTGACTGGCTGGCTGGTCTGAATAAAAGCCAAACTTCTTAACTAGACAAACAGCTTTATAATTTCTTGTAATTGATCAAGTAAGGAAACCATTTCTCCTCTGCTGTTCATTATTCAGTATCCCTGGTCAACATCTGCTCTTCTTGGATTGCCCGTGCCCACCATGGAGCACCCAGCTGGGTCTGGCATGAAGGTAGTGCGAGTGACACTTGCAGTTTTGCTCAGCATTTGACTCCAGAGTGCAAGCTGCTACATCTCATTCCTTAGGGGACTTTGACTATTTCTGCTGAAATAGGGATAATTTTGATGGCCAAACTGGAAAAATTCGGAGAGAACTTGACAATGTTTTGCCTGGTGATGTCATGAAAACAAATGCAAATGTTTTACTCTGTTAAAAAAAAAAAAAAAAAAAAAGGATCTAGGAAAAGGAAAAGACCAGTTGTTAGGGGGCAGAGAAGCTTTACCAGTATTATTTAATCTTCAGATTACTACCAAGAGTTTAGGATCGCTTCTAAAGGATAGGACATTCAAGTAGGAGGGCTGAGAGTTTGCGAGCAAAGGAGTTCAGCTGCATATGCTTTGTTAGTTTCAGTGGGACTTGGGTCCCACAGCTAGGCTTGACAGCCCTGACTGCTCTCTGTGAAGCAGCTGCCGTGAAGCTGCTGCAGCGTTCTTTGTTCTGCAGTCATTCAACAGAGAGGAGGTGGCATTTCCCATGAAGGCTGATATGTAGTTGCTAGACTTTGCGCATTAAGAAGTGGTGTGTCTTTAGCTACAGTTGGTAAGAAAAACGCTCCGTTCTGCGGAGATGTAGCTGCTGAGAAAAGTCCTTGGTCTTTGTTTCTTCTCTTCCTTCTGTTTTGCACTGGTTTTGCCAGGTGTAAAATACAATTGTCAGCAGTTTACAGGGAGGGGGAGTGTCAGTTTTCCTGTTGAAGAAAATATCAAGGGTCTGATTGTGAAAGGAAAGGGGAAACTGAAGAATGCCACATGGCTTCCACTTTCCTGTATTTCATCCTAGCAGAATTGCCTCTGCTGAGTGACTCACTTTGTGTCTGTTGATATTTGCTGAATGGAGAACAGTTTTAACAAATGATTCTGCCCTTATTCAACAGGAGCCCACTGAGAGGATAATATTACTCTGGGAGGAATCAGAAAGACATGTCCATTAGGCCTAAGTATCAAGAGTTATTCAGAAATGTGTTAACACAGAATCCAAATAGCAATGGAATAAAAATCCTGAAATTTATGTTCCTGTTCTTAGTGCAGTCTCACTTTGGCTTTATTTGGCCTGTGGTCATCTGACTGTTAACATTAACTCTCATAATTTTTTATTTGACTCTGAATATATTACTGTAGATTTTCCCAGGCTTGCAAGTTGCAGAGTTCTTTCATGTAAAGTATTTTGAACTTCTCAAATACAAAAAAAAAATTTCTTAAATCAGCACCATGGATAAATATTAACTCTAGACCCTTCTGATTGGTGTCATCGCTGGATGGAAGTTTGTTGATGTTTATGCCCAACCTGCCCAGTGCCAGTTCTGTTCAGGAACATAAATTCTCTTCCCGCACCAACCTGGTGGCTGATGCCAAGGACATAATCTTAACTGCTTCCTAACTTAGTTTTGAACGTCTGAGCTATAAGCCAGAGGAATGTGCTGTATCTAACCTGGTTAGTGGTTAGTGGCCTCCAATGTCATAAATCCCGTGAGTGGAGAAGCCAGTGCAGGTGACTGGACAGCTGGAGCTGTTTTCTCTACACACGAGGGGGAAAGGGACCTCTGAATAGCTCAAGGAAATGCTCAGTGTTGTTGGAACGGCTGCGGATCTGCTTCCCTAGTGCTTCCTTCAGCACATGTTACGCTTGACCCTGCCAGTACTAAACACCAATAGGAGTCAAGTCATTGTCCCCAGTGGCAGATTAAACCGCTTGGCCATTGTTGAGAGTCCAAGATTTTTCTCTCTCGCCCTGTTTAAATGACTGCTTGGATGTGCAGCCAAAGTAAACATGAGCTAATAAAAAATGTAGAGATAACAGATACAGACTAGCTGTTGTGGACTAAACAGACATGCTGTAGCACAAAGATGTCTGAGTTTTGCTTGCATCTTTTCTGCTTTAGTTTTGGAGCTCAATTACCTGAAAAAGAGGTGGTACAGATCAAGTATAACTTCTTTTCTGTTGCAATAGGAGAACTGTATTTATGTGTATCCTTTGAATGAGAAAGGGATCTCTTCGGCTACTGAGGATCTAGTGCCTGTCTTGCAAGTTACAGTGCACAAACCCCAGGCTAGCACTTCCTCTCTTGAGAGCTGGAAGTGCTGCGGTAGTCCATGAAGCTTTGGAATGCTTTCCTGTATTTTCCCATAGTCCATTTCCTTGTTGGCAATAAATGCATTTTCAGTTGACTTTTTACCTTTTCATTTACTCAGTACACAGCCTGTGAAGGCCCTTGCTGTAAGATAACATGGAAATCGGTAGTCTGCGGGGGGTTGTAAGGAGGTGAGATATCTACGTGGCTATCAGGAGCGCCTAAACTTATGGTAAAGGAAAGGATTGGGAGAGGATCAAAAATCTTTCCATGTGTGAAGCCACTGTGGAGAGATAGGGGTTGGATTGTCCCTGTATTCCTGTGATGCTCTGCAATTGAATACTGTGTTATGTTATAAAAGGCGTGGAAGTGAAGAGCTGGAGAGGTACTATGATTGTTTGGATATACAACTGTTTTAAGTGCTTGTATGTTGCTAGCATACGTAATCACTCTGTGTCTGAAGATGGCTGACCTGCTGAAGTCCTTTTGCAGTGGCTTTCTTTGCTTTCCTCTTCCTGAGGCCTGGGTTGGCATGCCTTTGGCTCTGGTGGGATAGTGCGGTCTTGCACTCTGTCCTCCAGCCTCTTCTGTAAAGGAATGGCAAGCGGTAATCAAAAGGTTATAGAGAAACTGAGGGCTGAACGTGTGATATGACATTAAAGGACTAAAGGCTGCTGGGCAATAATTATCATAAACGATGCAGACAAGTCCAGATCTAGGAACAGTTTTTCCTCTTTCATCCCAAGCCAGTCATGGCTCATGCTGACAGCACACCTGGAAATGAGGTAACTGAATACTCTGCCCACATTGTTCAGATTAGTTGGGGCTTGGGCACAGACGTAGCATGTGTTTTCTCTGCTCCTGGGCAACCTTTGTTCTCCTGCAGCCAGGAAGTCTTACTGATGAAATAAGGCAACTCAGGGTGCTTCTATTCCTTTCTTGGGAAAGACGCTTCTAAGCCACCTGTGGTGTGACTTTCCTGAGAAATACCCTTTCCAGATGCGGAGATCTTGCTGCTATTGAAGTATGAGGCGGAAATACTTCCAGTGCTGCCTGAACATGTTATTTAGGTCAATTGCAAGGAAGATGAATCAGAAAAGGAGTTGGAAGAGGAGGAAAGTCATTAGACAGCACCTTGACATCCACTGCCAATGCAGGATTTTTCTCTGCCAGCACAGAAGCACAGTTAGAGATCACATACGTTGTCTTCTGTGCTCTTTGTACACTCCTGTAACTATGAGTAGCTGGACTGGAAATGAAAGAGAAGGCTGCAAACAAAAGCCTTGCCTTTATCACTCTGCATCAGTGTACCTATTTCCTGGTGTATTAACTAATCTCTCTGAAACAGAGAGATAGAGCAAGGTCTCCTCCTTATCCCTCTGGAAAAAAAGATACATCAGAATAATTGCTCTAACTGCATCCATTTTGGTGAATGAGTCTCCAGAAGATGCTTTTGTGGAGGCACAGTCATCACATTCTTGTGGCAACTGCTCGCTGGTGGAGTGCTAGCCAAAATAGCTCAGATGATTTTCCCACCAGGTAATCGGCAGGCTGTGCCTGGTGCGCAGCAGCAGCACCAAGGAGCGCTGGGGCTGCACAACGAGTAAAGCAAAGCCGATGGCCTGAGTGTGCTGGGCCGGGTGCTGGGCTGAAGGGATGTCAGCGATGGTGGGAAACCTTCTAAAAACGTCCCGTTGGGCAGGGCTTTGCCAAGCACTCCGTTTCCCTTCCCAGAGGAAGCAACCTGAATCTACCCATTGCTCTGTAAAGACCTGTAGGCTAAAACAAATTATTCTTACGCAGAAAACATTGGAACCAACCTTAACTGATGAAGCAATTTGCCAGCTTTTAGCCTCAAGGTCCCTAGTCCCTCAGGGCTTTCCAGCGTAATGACTTGGGTCGGTTTCCCAGAAAGATTCTCTTGGATATGTGCTGTTGGCAATACTCTGGCTCATTACTGGCCATTTTATTTTTCCAAGAGCCAGCTCTTGTTAGCTTCGTTCTCACAGTATTGTTTTCTTTCTAGAAGAAGCTTTTGCTGGCTCTCCTAAACTATCACATGGGAATTGCTTACTAGCTTAGATTTTTTTTTTTGTTTGTTTTGACCCAAAGCTGCGCTTCACTCCCCTCTGTAACACTGCCAACATAATTTCCAGTCTCTTTTAAGCATGTGTTTTGCAATAATATCCAAACTCTTGGCTCCAAATAACTGCCTTACAGAGAGATTAGTATCTTTTAACGAAGGATTTGAGTAGCAAAGAGTGAGAACAAAAGCAGTATCTTGAGAGCCTGTAAGACTATCCTGACCTTTCCCAAAGGCCTCAGCCTAGACTTAGTGTTTAGCTAGCAGATGGCAGAAATCAGGGTGGACTTTAGTTTGTGTAGTCCTTTGCCCAGTCACTGTGTTTGCTGGAAATGTGCTCTGCACATTGTTGCCATCTGGGCTTGACTACTATTCTTACGATCTCTAGGGAGCCTTCTCTAGCAGAGCTCATCTCTGATGGAAGTCCTCTTTGGCTGACCTTGCACCGAGGCTAGTATTAGCAGCATGGACTTTTGAGATTTGACAGCAGCATTCTTCATAGGAAGAAAACTGGCTTGGGAAGTGTTTTGTCCTGGCTGGGAAAGAAGGTATGCCACTTCCCAGCTGCGTTCTCCAGGTATCCAGCTGGGTATATGGTATTAAACTAGAGAGTGAGGAGGTCAATTATTAACGTTTTCAAAACTTCAGAAGAAAGTGCTACGGGAACACAAAGACCTTCAGAAAACCAACTGAAAAATTGCCTTTGCTTTAGATGGGAGAACTAGATGTAGAGGTGGGAAGGAAGTTGTACAAGGCCATTCAGGAAATGAGCAGTAGTGGTGGGAGTATACCCCGTATCTTCTGATATTAAAAAGCTCCTCCTTGGTTTGCATGAGTGCATGTCTGGGAGGCTGTGTTTGATCTGCAGAAATAAAGATTGATGGTTACAGAATTGGCATGTTTGGAAGTGAAATTTCGCTCCTAATTAGCACATTGCTCAATTTGGGTTGCAGGTGAGTTGAGTTCCAGTTGCTCCGTATGTTTTTATGAGTTTGTTGCTTGTTAGTGCATATGACTACATATGAGTGCACAGATTTCAGCATCTCCCTCGGACTAAATAGCACCAGGGTTAAATGTATTTGCTTTTGTTGAGTCTTTAGGTCCAAAGTTTTGTGGCAGAATAGCAGAAGTGGGTAAAGCTGATGCTCTGATGAATGTTAATGGGACACTTACATTTCTATCCTCATTGATTCTTTCTTTGTACTGCAATAGTATCATAGATCTGGAGGTTGCAAATTTCAATTAAATTTGCGCAAAATGGCTTTGGGGCAGTTTCTGCTTGGGAATCTTTGTTGTTGTCCTTGTAAATATAAAACCTGATGCACCGGACTAAAATAATGCAATTGGAATGGATTTTCTAGAAATGTTTTCTAATCCTTTGGTAGGGCAGGCAGTTGATATATGCTAAACCTGGAGCTGAGAGTCTCAGAATTGCAAGGGAGCTGACTAACAAGTGGCTGCTTACAGAGGGAGGCAAGAGTCGGGTGTGGGGGTCCTGACAGGAGGCAGAATCTTCATCTGAATCTAAATGAACGGTCTGCTTTTCAGAGGAACTGAGCTGACTTTGCCTGAAATCAAAAGAATGGATAGGTGCTTAGCATCCCTGGAACTGAGAGGCGAAGATACAGGCTGCCAAATACAACAAGGCAAGAACAAAACCAAAAACCCTCCCAGCCTCTGTTCTGAGGCTGTAGCTGCTCTGGCTCAGACATACAGCATTTCAGGTGTGGAAGGGTATATCCCAGCTTGAGCGGCCGGTCCCACGAGCTGTGCTGTCCTCTGGGGAGCAGCGTGTCTGTGTTCCCGTTTGCACTGTGCATCTCGCAGTGTGCGCTCGCAGACCTGTGCTCACTTCTAAATCACACTGCTCTGTACTCGTGACACTTTTATGATGGATTGCTGAACACTGAACCTGTGGCATCTATTTGTCTTCTGCTCCCTCCTGCCTGTCCCAGTCCATCCTTAGTGAAAAGTCTCACACCAGCTGTGCACCGGTTGGAGCGCACTTGAGGCTACTTTTGATGCAAACTCCCAGGAGAATTTGTGTGATGCTCCCGAGGAGGCTCCTCTCCACGTCTGTCCTTTTGCAGCTTTGTCCCCTTGTTTCCCAGGCGTAAGGGACTCCTGCCTTTTGCAGCCGTCTCTCCGGCTCAGCTGGCTAGCCCTCGTTCAGCCACGCTCTTGAGAAATCTTAGTGGAGAGTTAGACCTGGCAGATGGAGGCTGTTACCTCATTCCACAAAAATGCTTTGTTATTGAGAAAATGGAAACTGTCTGAGGTTTGGGAACTGAATAGAGTCATTGGTGTCTGTTTTAACCGCAGTTTGGTGGTGACTGCTGAAAGTTCCCCTCTGGAGCATTCCCTTTTCCTACACCCATAATCTTCAAGTCATCGGAGAGCTGCAATGATTTAACTCATTAGCTGAGCAAATGCTGAATACTGTTGCATACTCTGCAGAAACTTTGCTAAAACCTCAGCATCTTCCAGCAAAAGAAAAATGCCTAGCCAATAAATAACCCTTTGCAAACTGTTGGCCAGAAAAGTGATCCCTATGGATACTAAGCCAAATTCAACCCTTTTTTACAATCTCAGCTGTGCCTCTTGTTTACTTGATTTCTAAAAACCTGTATTAAGATCATGCAGGAACTTCTGGGAGAGAAACAGCATGCATGGAGGCTTATGTTTTGTAATTCTTTAACACAGGTATCTGAATCCCAGTTCTGAAGAGAAATTTCTTTTCATCAGTAATTTTTAAAAATAGATTTCAGGACTGGGGATTTGGGAGCACAGGAGAAAGAATAAAAATAGGGATGAACTATTTGCAAGCTGGTTTTCATATTGCTGTGAATAATGACTTGAGTTAGTCAGTGCAGAAGAGCATTAACCTAAATACAAGATTTGTTTTAGTTAACAGATATTTGTATGCATTTGTGAAACTGTGGCATCTGATACCTCCTGCTGAGAACATTGCATAAGCATTATTCACTAAGCACCCTAATAGAGCTGAAAGCAGCAGTGTTAGCTTTTTGGAAATAAAATGAACACTTTATTTATGTGTTTTTAAACTAATGAATCTTAGTGGGCCAAATGAATGTCTTCCAGCTGCTACAGATGGTTTTTACATGACTAAATATTTTGGTGCATAGAAAAACCTAAAATACCGGAACCACAAGATATTAAATATTTAATTATTACCCTGGAATGTAAATATGACCTTGATATTTTGAATTTGTTTATGCAAATTTCAAGTGTTCACTTAGAAATTCATCAATTAATACGGTTCCGATCTGGTTATCTGGGAAGAAGAGTGACTACTCAGCATCTTCTCCAAATTTCTTTAAATATCAGAGTGGGTTTCAGTGACAAGAATTTGCTTAACTTGAGAAATAATCCCAGCTGTTTCAGGCAGAACCCAGGATCAGTATTTTAGCTGTAATGAACTGTTTCCGTTCTAGATCCCTGCTTTCTGTGGGTTTACAGTGTAACCATAAAAATCCTTTCCAGGCTGAGCTCTGCCTCCTGAGGTCTTTGGGAGGCTTTTTAATATAAAATGCAAATTGTAAAAACAATTAGCAGTTGATTTTCAGACTGTATCTTACCAGTTTAGAGCCCATTCTGGAGAGGTGTTGTTCCTGTAACTGTAAAGCAACCTTATTTCTTGAATGATCCAAGCCCACAGGATTTCCCTCACATGAGTGTATCAGAGGTTAGGTAATTTCTGTTGTAGTTCAGATCTGTGTGGCTGCAGGTCATGCCATTTTGTGCTAAAACAGTGTGTATGCTAACTCAGTACTGCTGATGAAAAATGTCTGGTTTCAAGGCTCTTCTAATGAAACAAAAGAAACTGAATAATAATATAAAATGTCAATCTGAAAGGCCTAACTTCAGCATGGTTGAAGACAAAAATTCTTCTCTGAGGTCCACATCTGATGGCAGTATTCCTAGATACTGCTTAGGATGTGAAGATGGTGAAGAAAGAACAGCAACAAAAAAAGTGGATCCTGAACTGTGTCTGAGTGCAAGGACTATTTTTGTCAGCATAATGATCCCACATACTAGCCTAAACTGCTGACTTTTGCCAGGCTTTTGTCCTCACCTTGGAATTCCACTGCCCTCATTTAAAGAAAACATGGGTTTTTTCTGTCCTTAAGAACTAACACAGTTTGAACTGGTGCATAACTCCTGGTGCTGCACTACTCCAGTGCCTTCTTCCAGCTCAGCATGCTCACTTTTAAAGCCCAAGGTTTAAATAGTAGGAGCGACTAGCAAAGGCGTGGTGTTACTTGGTCGAAAGATCTGGAGTCTGGATTAGCTGTACTTTGTAACTGCACGGTACTGTGCAGTTTACATAGAATGGTTTGGGTTGGAAGGGACCTTAAAGATCATGTCCTTCTCTTCCTTCTCTTCCTTCCTTTTTCCCCTGCTTCTCACAGAGAGTTCAGTTTCTGGAATCTATTTGGACATAGGTCTATAACATGCATTAGTGGGTGTCACAGTTTCCAGGCTGACAGGGACATGTGCTGCATCTCAGAAGGAGAAGAAAGATGGACAGGGACTTGGATCTTGGTTCCATTTTTAGTTATGCCAGGCTTGCCTTGTGCCAAAACCCTCTGAGGTGCAAATCCCAGGAGGGAGATAAAATGACTCCCTGCCTTGCAGGTGTTAAAAGGGTAAATAATGTTTTTGCTGGTGACAGCTGTTAGGGAACTGAGGAAGCAACAATCCTATGAGAGGTATGGGATGTCAGATCTGTGGAAACTGAGCGCTCTTGCATTTATGGTCTTGCACTGGATCATCATAGATATTTGTGTTAGTTGCAGTAGGGAGTCAGGGAGCTAAACTACTTTCCAAGTGAAGAAACTAATCTTTAGTTTGTGCCCTTAAAAGTGCATTAGTTATTCTCATCTGCCTCTTTTCTCAGCACATGGAAATTTTCAAATAGAAAAGTCAGCATTTAAATTTTAAGGCATTTCAGTGGCTACCTTTAACTCAGTGAACACTTGATATCAAGAAAATTGCTGAGATGCCTAACTCAGAGGGTTCTGGAATATATAGAGTAATAGTAGTACTTACTAAAGAGTCATTAATAGCAAAAAGTACACAGTGTGTTGCACGTAACTCAGCTAAGAGAAGTTTTATTTCTAGTATTTCTCAAGCCTATGCAAACAGCATGTAACTCAGAGGAAAATTAAATGTGGCCCATTGCACTTGTATAGAAGTCTTGGATGTGTTCCTTTGGAGAGCCTGAAGAGCTGTGTGTGGAAAATCAAAAGTGCCCTTCAGGTCGGTGAAGGTGTTAGACCGTGTGGACGGACTATATCATGCTTCATACTCTGTGAAACTGACTCAGCGAAGGAATGATGAAATAAGTGCTTTCAGATCCTTGGTAGCTTTGAGTTTTAATTTTAGAAGAAGGTGCAGAGCATAACTTTGAATAAGATTAGAAGAGGGCAATCCAGAGATTTTGAATAACTGGGCACCAAGTAGATCATGCTGTTTGAATAACACTGACCCTTTCCAGTGGAAATCAATGAGTTCTGCTGCTCACCTCATTAGCACCTGACTTAGTAAGTCAGGCTAATAATGATGTTCATTAGCTTTTCACTTTCTGTTAGGAGTTTTGCTTGTTCTCTTTTTTTTCCTGTCATCGTAACATTGAGAAATAGCAAGGGTTTGGAAGTGAAATATATCTACACAAAATTGGAATCAGAATTCTTATGTCTCTTATGAAAATTTAGAGTAACTTGAATTGTAAGTGTCCAATTTCCAGTTATAAGTAATGACATTTAAACCTCTGTAGGAAATGCAATCCCTGTGCTGATGTCACCCCCTGGTTTATGATGTGACTGCTTTTGTTTCTGGGCAAGCACTTGAGTGTTTTGCTAGCGAAGTGATGATTTACTAGCGAGAGTCTCTTGCTGGTCGCACCTGCTCCAACTGTCCGCGGTGTGAGTCACTGGGAGAGCCACCCTCACACTGCTGCTTACGGTGCTGCTGCCGTTCGGACTGTTGGGTTTTACACTGGTCCATCACATTCGGCAATGCAAGGTAACAGAGACCTGGTCTCGGTTTTCGTTTCCAGGGGTTTGCCAATTTGCGACAAATAGCTTGTAAGTAGAGCATTTTTGTTCTGGTCAGTTAGGAGAACAGAGAGGGGGTTATTAGGGCATTGGTAGTGTCTTGTTGCAGTGAAGCCCAAGATCCTCGAACTGCCTGAGCATGTAAGCAGCTTTGGAAAATCTTTCAACCTAGTCAGAGAGCATGTTGCTGTTGCTTCCTTCAGTGAACGAGCGTGGAGCATCTTCTCTGCAGCAAAGAAACGGGGCATCGCTTCATATCTGCTGCTTCAGGGGCTGAAACATCAGCTCTTCTTGGTCTTTACCTGAAAGTTGTCATGAAAGGAGCCTCAGTTAAAATTCTGACCTTTTGGTTCCTTTTCAGTCTGTGACAGGTCTGTTTCATTTAGATTTCCTTGTAAATCTCAGATCTGAATGAGAGAATGAGGTTCTGTAACTGAGCCACAGACCTGGCTCAGGGGCTCTCTAATGCTGTTACTTCGTTTCTGTTCACATGGGGTTTTTTTCTGTAAAGGAGCGGTTTTCCTCTCTTTATGAGGTTTTAGGCACAGTCAGCATATGTGCTTTACCGTGCCGCCTGCTAGCAGCAGTGCTCCATGTTGCCCAGACTGAAGTGCTGCCAGCGTGGTGTTCAGAGACAGACACATCCAGCGGGCAGGGGCATGGATGTTGGAAACTCAATGTGTAGCCGCGTGATATAAAGGCATTCATAAATTTTGTGAGCATTTGCGCCCCTTAAAATAGCTGTTTCCACTTAGTCTTTTGGATGTGGCACCACTTTTCCCTTTCATGCATACCACCAAAGACTCTCTATCTCAAAGTGTGGCAGCACAGCATGGCAGAAATTGGAAAGCGTGTTGCATCTTGCAAATTTCTTTTTAGTGCTTGTAAAGAATTACTTCGTAGCAATTTTATGTAAAATATGTGACAATTACAACTTAGGCTTCTATTATTTAAAATGTGCGGTACTTAAGAGTAATTTTTAAAGCTGCCAGTGAGAAATGCTTTAACAAGGAGACTGATTTGAAGATAACCAGCTCTGTATAGTAGAAGTAAATGACACCTGATGACCAGATCACCTAGCAGAGAAATCTTCAGCCACAGAAGAGTAGAACTTGTTCCACTTCCATGTTGGCAAGGCAGTGACTAAAAGAAGAGGTTATCTTCCTCTCAGCGATCGCTGTCTGTCCCAGTTCTGTACTCGCTCGTACTCTGGAGCGCTCAGCTATGCTGTCCTTGCAGAGCCCTACCTTTTTTCAGGAGGGTTGCAGCTGGCACGTACAGCATCTCCCAGGCAACAAACGATCTTAGTTGTGTTTTGGACCACAGGCAAGCAGTTCTCGGGACGGTAACCCGAGACAATTTGTCTTTGCCAGGATTCAGTCCTTCCCCAGATTTAGAAGCTGCTCACATGCTGCGGGCTGCAGAGCTGTAATCGCCTTTGCTTGCAAGGGACGCCAGCAGATGTAAAAAGTACTTCAGATGGAGACTGTCCTTACTTCTTGTGCAAATAGCCAGCACAGGTGGAGAGGCCCACGGTTAGTGATCAGGACGACGGGAGAGAGAGAGGCTGCCGGGCAGGAGCTTGTGTGGCACAGGAGTGTCATTGCAGTGTCTCCCCTGTCACCTTCCTGGCTTTCTCTTCACTCTGCTGATTTTGCATGCGGTGGAGAGCCCCAAAAGGCACAAAACCGCCAGGGTTACAATGCAGGTTACCTTTCTCAGTCAGTGTATCTGCTTATATGCAATATATGCAAGGAACCAACTACGAATGCTCATGTTTGGGAGACAAAAGAATCAAATCAGAAAAGGGAATACTTTGACCAAATTTGGTGAAAAAATTTACTTTGCCCTTTAAGTAATAGGCATGCATTAAATAAAACATGTCTGGTTTATATGTCTTTTCCTGCTACCGTAAGTCAAAGTTGCTTTGTTTATTAAAAAAACCTGAAGTTGAGCAGAGCCTTAATCAGCGAAAGAGCTGCCAGGCTTTCTGGAGAAGACAGTTAATAAGGGATTGGGCTCAGACCACGCAGGTTTGCTTTTCAGCATGTGAGCACAAAACATGCGCACTGTCACTGCGTCTGTCTGCTGCAGCCTGTCCACAAGCTCACGTGCATGCTTGTTGAGAAGCAAGCTTGAAGCAGCCCCTTGGTTGACTTTATGTGAGAAACAGAGGTATAATCTCCTAAGTACCTTTTATTCAGGGACTACAAAAAGCTTTGTAAACACAAATTACTGGCTTCATCCTAAATTTAAAAAACAGCTGCCTCTAAGGGAAAGAAAAGTGAAAGCTACAGCATAAGGCTAGAATTGTAAGAGAACTTCAGGGAAATAGAGTGGAATTCCATGATTTTGCAATGATATCTGTACTGAGATGCACAGACCCCAAGAGCTAGCAACTAGAGCAGTCAGATTTTTTCTGCATATAGGCTGTGATGTCTGTTTGAATTGCAAGATTCTTGTGTGCTGAGCAGATCTAAGATGAAGGTAAATTGGCCTCGGTGTGCAGTTAGTCATTTCCTGTCATGCTTTCATGTTTGAATTGTAGTGTACTAGATATGACCATTATTTCATGGGGCAAAGAGATTTTGAAACACTGTTGCCATAGTCCTGGGTTTGTGCAGTTGGATAAGCAGTTAGGCATTTATATGGCTATGGGCCAACTTTGCTGGGTTACATGGGCATAAATCAATTTGGTCCAAAATTAAACTTTCATTGCTAGATTATAATCCTCACAACATGCTTATTCTTTGGGACTCCCTTTTTCTTTCTGTAATAGCCAGGACATTATAAAGATCTCACTGGGTTTCTGCATTGGAAGGTTTAGGACATCCTAGGCTCTGTGCAACAGAGTTCTGTGTTTTGAGTTTGGGGCATGGATGCGTTTGCCCATTTGATCTTTGTCATATGTTTGTTTCTGGAGAATACTGACTTCATGCAGGGGCCCTGTACCTCGTGCGAGGTTGTAATTGCAATTGTGTGTGGTATTACGAGGCTGTAGCACACAGAACAAGAAAACATATGCTATGACTGGCAGGTAACATGAAGCACCTTATCTACCAATTTGTAGTTTCATGTACATTTATATATACTCTCTTCATGACTTTCTTGACAAAACCTCATCCAGTTATGAACCTTTCCCACCACCTTTTCTTGTCTATCACTTCATAGTGACAAGGGTTTACAGATAAATTATACCACTTCTAAGCAACAGGCATTTCGCTGTCCAGATTAGCTTCTGCCTAGACCTCTGTGAAACCTGGGGCCTGGAGGCCAGCCACTGCCCATTAATTTGTTTTATATGGTTGATGACTATCTTTAGAGTTTGTTTTGTGTTCTTGCATTACTGTTTGTTGCCAGTAGGATGATGGTTCATGTATAGCCTGCTCAGTATGTCTGAAAGGCCTATTCAGCCCTGCACAAGCAACAAGTTCCTCATTCTTGCCCAATTTTCTAGTTGAAAGAGGAAAAGTAAGGGAATTTGTGGATTTGACATTGGCAGACTCTCATGATGTGATTTGTCAAGCACCCACTAGCTGATGGCTTTTTTGCCAGGGCTGTTGAGGCTGAGGCACCACAAGCAGATGGGAATTGTCTGTGTTCCCATGTTGGGGATGTAGTGTGAGCTGATGGTGTAGCCCAACACTGGCAGCCTCTTGGCAATGACACTGGAGGTGCTGCTGCTGGGCTGGTGTTATGCCCACCGGCTGTCACGAATGAGGAAAGCCTGCAGGTTGTGTGCACTCACTTTCAGTATGCACTCCAATGTTTTTGATATCGCTGTTACCATAATTGAACGGGAGCGTATCCTTCTCTCTTAAACGGGATGATTGACGTGCTTGAGAGGAGAAGGGAGCAGGAGTTCAGAAGGCAATTGCACGCTTGTTCCTTGCTCCTTTTTAAGAATTGATACGAGCAGCCGTTTCCCTGGACTGTGACTCCCGCTCCTCTGATCACACCGAAGCTCCTGTGATCAGTCACACTCCCTGAAACTTGGCTCCAGCATCTTTCTTCCTATTATGGTCACCCTGGCCATGTCTGCAGCTGCTGCCCTGCAGCCAGTTACGAGCTTCAGTAGCAGGCTTGCTTGTGCAAGGTATTGCTGCCAGCAGGCTCCTGCTTGGTCAGTGTTGCACGTGGCAGGGGAAGGTACCTGCGATGTGAGCAATGGGCTGGGCTGTCTCTCTTCTCCCAAGCATTTTCGGAGTCCGGCAAGAATCTCTTCTGGTGCATTTTTAAGCCACAGGTTTCTTAACCATCTGGTAAAGGGGACTTAATTTGGCTGGGGAGAAGTTTCTTATGTGTTCGTACTTACTCCTCTGCTTTTGGACTTCCTCCTTCAGTTAAGTCGTCTGTCTGAATCACGACACGTCCAAACTGCCCAAATGGTTTCAATTCCTGACTTCCTGTTGAGCGCACAGAATTTGCTTACTTTGTATACGTTTTGAATAAGATTAACAGCTGATCTCTTGAGCAAACATTCAGTTTTAATGTCAGCAGGATAACACAGGCTGCTTGTTCTGAATGTGTCCTAACAGCTCTGGTGCTGTTAGCTGCACCCTCAGTCCAAGCTGCCCTTTGAAGAGGGAGGATTTTGTTCAGAACCTGAAATAGTTAACTAACCCTTACAGGTGTTTAGTAATAAATTTTTAGCTCTGAAATCGTTCCCTCCTTTCTTCCTGGGCAGAATTTTTCATTTTATGGTTGCATAGTAGGGACTTTTAAGATTCTTTCTCTGACCCTGGTAGAATTAACTTTCCCTAAAGAAAACAAGTCTAGAGCAAGGGCTGAATTGTGTGTTGCCTTTCTCCTTGTCAGCCTGCATTCTGCTGTCCCTCTGTTGGGGTTTTGGAAGGTAGGTAGACACAGTGAAGACAGGCACCCATGGGAAGCCTGGCATTTCTCACTGGTGGTGTTTGAATAAACCTTCTGTTTCTCTTCCTCCAAACCACATATCTTCATGCTCACCGTGTGGATGCTTCAGCTCACAGCTGGATTCAGGGGACCTGCTGGGATAGGAAGGATGTGGGGAGGAAAGGGACAGAAGTAGCTGAAAACCAAATGCAAAGCAAGGTCTTGGCCACAAGAAATTACAATTTGAATCTCAGATGGGCAAACCCGCCTAGTTTTCCACTGTAGCATGGAAAATTGGATTCCCCTGCAACTGCGGCCTCATTAAAAAGAGATTCTTTCTTTAAAGGGTAGAGAAGGGACAAAAGTCCCAGTGTGCACAAATACTGGCTTAGAGCTTTGTCCCATTACCTTGTATGGGGATGCTGCCCTGTGAGAGCCCGACTTACTAGCAGCAGGTTTCCTTTTCGCATAGGAGAAGTTTTGTTTTATGTTTCTTTATCTTAGGAGAAAGAATGAGGAATTTAGTACTAGAGGAAAAAGGTCTATGAACTCATTGGTGTTTTGAAACCAGAGCAGAGTTTTGGAGTTCCTTAGGACCCTGAACATCCTGACAGCCCCGCGCCTCCAGTCTGCAGGCACAACAGCTCACGGCATGGGGGTGTTGAGATTTCTCTGCGTATGGACTCTCTAAGGTTTGTTGGCCTTCCTGAGAGACCTGGCCAATCATTTATGGTAATTCAAAAATTTAATTTAAACTTTAAAAAATCATTGCAGCTTTCCAGATCTGTTGAGTATATCTGGTCTGGCAGAATTCAGCAGGTCCTTAGACCAGGCATCAGTGGTCATTTTCCTCCCAGAATCAGCATTGCTGGTGGTGTAAGAAAGCGTGAAAGTGAGCCTGGTCTCCTGGAGATGGTGCCTCCTGGAAATGTATCCCGTTACCTCCTCCTCTGCAGAATAATGCTGATGCAGAAAATAAATATTAGCATACATATTGTGCCATGTCACCAACATATAAAGTGATAAAGATGCTTCCGGTCTCTCATCCTGTGTGTCAGCCTGTTGTCTGAGGCAGAGGGCACCTCTTATTGCACTTACCAGAGTCGGGCTTTGTTTCTATTAATTAGGTCTTCCAGTGCTCTCATTGCACTTGTAACCTCACTCTTCAGCCTCTCCTCTCTACGGGAAGCTGCTTTTGGGTAGGACTGGGCTCCATGTACCTGCCCTTAGCAGCACCCTCCTGGCACCTTCTTGCTCCACGCAGGCAGTGCTGCGTGCGAAGGCACTGCTCAGCTTTGGTGTGCCTGTGCCTCTGCCCGTGCTGCCAGGACCTCACGCAAGTCCAGCACAGCAGCGGTGGCCATGCCCTGCACTGCAGTCATTTGCCGTTGCTCACCTTGGACCGGGTGTGATGTCTCAGTCGCGGCTGTGCAAACAGTGCAGTGCTTCCTGCAGCACTTCCACAGGCTGGGGGGGGGGGGGGGGGGGGGCCGGCGGGGGGGTGGAGCCATCAGGTGGGATTTTCTTGGTTTAAGGGTAAGATCAGACGTTCGTGGGACAGTTGTGCTTTTAGCACTTATCTTGATCTGTATGCAGAGCTGTCAGGGGGAGTCCATGTGATGTGGTTTTGCTCTTTGGATGGAGGGCACCTCAGAGATCTCTTCTGAACATTGGGAAACCCTCAATTTGCCATTCTAAGACTATTAAAATCGTGCAACAATCTAGGTCTACCTTGTGACTTGTCAGATGCTTTAACAGTTTCTGCTACTTCTTCCTCTCAAAGTTGTGGGCATTTTCAGGAAGCTGCCTACCTTGCTGAGGAAGGGTGATTCTGACAGCACTTACTTCATTTGAAATGCAGGGTGCTTCCTTACAACTGCGCCAGCCACTTTGCTAAATCTGTTGCAGAGCCCAGAGCAGCCCGTGACTGCTCTGGGCAGGAGGTTGGTCTGCCCATGCTTGGGGAAACAACTGCAGTACAGCTTGCTCAGCAGAGTTCGGCATATGCATGTGTGTAAGCACAACATCCCAGTGGTGCAGGTGGGGGCTGTATGCCTTACACCCAGCTGATTCATTTGTCTCCTGCCTCCTCCGAGGCTGACTGGCAAGAACCAAATTTTCCCTAGGTGTTGGAGAAATGACCTGCAGCGTCCTCCCGTTGTGCTGGTGATGGGGGAGCTGCCAAGTGACGTCTGTGGCTGTGCTGATGGTCCCTGTGAGGACTCTGCTTCTCACTGCGCCAGAGCCCCCCAGAGCAGCCCTTCATGCTTGAGATTTCCGAGCTGTCCGTGGGGAGGCTGAGGCTGGAAGGCAGCTCGGAGGCGAGATCCGAGGGCAGGAAGTGACTCAGTGGTGCTACGAGCAGGCGGGTGAAGGCTTGATGCAACACCGCTCCTGAGGGTGCTCCGTGCAAGCTGGGTCTGGCTGGGTTACCCTGATGAAACACTCAGCACCTTCTGGCAAGCTGCCTCTAGCCTCTCACCCAAAAGCAGGATCTCCTTTAACAGCAGCAGATGGGGGACGTTGTTTCCACTGTGCCAGGTCTACAGCCGTGCTCGTGGGTTTGGGAGCAGAGCAAGAGGATACAGACAGAGGCAGCAGCGTGAGGAGGTGCAGAGAAACCCACACGGCGCCCCAGGGAGCTGGCCCCCGCCGCCCCAGAGAGCCTGGGCTGGCCGTGCCAGCCCTGGCTGGGGCACACAGTGACCCTGAGTGGATCTGCAGAAGCCATGTCAGGAAACGCGGACTGAAAACGTTCCCAGCCTAACGGAGGGGCTGGAGCTGCTCCTCAGAGCAAGCAGCTGGTTTCCCTTTTAGGGTCGGCAGCAGGCAGAAACAATTTCACGCAGATTCCAGGACCCATAATGGTTCTGGAAAGCCAACAGGAACAAAAAGCGTTCTTCTCCTCTTCTGACCTTGGAGCTTGTTGAGAACCATCTTCCAAAGCGTTTTCCCTGGACGGTTTCATCCTTACATGGGGAACGCTTGCCTGTCCCAGTGAGGTTGTGCTTTCTCTTCTGCATATCTGTTTAGGTGTGAACTGTGACTGCACAAGCTGTGCTCAGAGCAGCCCAGGGAAGATGAGAATAGGCAGGAACCTGACAGACAAAGGCAGGTCTATTCCTGTGTCCTGGAAAAATTAAGTGTTTCCCTAGGAATAGCCTTAGGTTGCCTTGGGTTGCTCTAGGATCACTTCGGGGAGCAGCTGGTTGTGACCTGACAACGAACAACAAACTGGTGTGAAGTTACACAGCGTTATGGGTTCACCATATACATGAGACCTCTCACTGAAGGAGTTCATTGTAGCAGGAATAGTCTCAAAAAGCTGGTTAAACTCTTAAGTGATTGTGTGTAGTAGAAAGCCTGGCCCTGGACAGTCTGCGCTGCCTCCTTTGCAGAATAGGTCCCCAGTTTATAGACACTAAAATTAATGCAATAATCTCCTGGGGCTGTTGCTAAGCCATTGGCTGGGTGGCTGTGGACAATGACACCGGGGTGGTGTTAGGTGCATGTTACTCTCTAATTAGAAAGTGGACTCTGCTGCGTGTCCTTGACAAATTGCTGACCTTTCTCATACGTGAAGCTATTCTGAGCTCTGTTCCAGACTGATCAGATTTGCATCCTGGAGCACTTTAAATATTGTTTGTGAGAGGAGCTCTTGTTCCCAAAGCTGTTTGTTCATGGGCACAGGAGAGGAACTGAACTTTCTTTCCTCCATGAGCACAACTATATCTGTCAAAGGGAAAGGGTAGGCAGCTGGCAGGCATATATCTGTTGTTTATTTTTGTCCTCAGACAGCCAGCGAGACAGCTGAGAGAATACCCCACATCCAGCTCCACCGCCCCACATAGAAGGGAACTGCTCCAGTAGACCTTGTCCCACAGGGACCGCAGCCATCTGGTAATGGGCAAGCAAGCACTCTTTGCAACGGGAATCCCATCATTTTAGGGCAACACCTTGGTTAGTATTTGAAGGCGTTACTTACATCAGCCTAGCACACAGCTAATGTTTACAGGGTGGTGCAGACTGCAGAGTATGAGCACATGCTAATTAGCACACATAGTGACTGCCTATGTTGTGCCTTCTAAATCTGAGCCTCAGATTAGCCTTTTAATGCATTTTAAAACTCTACCTCTTTTCTTCATCAACGGGGACAATTCCCAGGTTCCTCATTACAATCACAGTAAGAATTGTGGGCTCTTGTACTATTTCTTTTAGTCTATTTCTTTTGCCCCACCTTCCTCTTCTCCATGAACTTGGTCTCTGGCAGTGCCATGTCCTCAGGGGCGAAGATGCATAGTTTGCTTTGGCGTTGCATAGGGCTTTGACACGCCTGCCCAGCACTGCATGCGAGACCGGAACAAAGTGAGCAAACAGCTTATCTAATACAAATAACCCTGAGCAAACTTCCTGGGCCTGTTCTTTTTTCTGTGGAAAAGGCAGTGCGGAGTCTGATCCCCTGTGCTCTCATAGCACTCTCAGCCACGTGACGCTCTTGGGACTTGCTCTGCTGGCAGTCCGTGCATCTGCCAGCCCGTTCGGACTGCGCAGCCTGGGGAGCGGGAGCTTGGCTCACAGAGCGTGCAGCAGACATAGGTAGACTTGGGGGAGAAACTACTCAAAGCAGAGGCAAGCATGGCACAATGCTTTAAGGTCTTCCTCGGTATATCATCTTCAGAGGGTTTACATGGTTTTCACTTCCTCTTCTGTGGCTGCTCTGTGTCGCGCACCTGCGGTGAAAGCGGTGCTGAGGGGCACCCGCCGGCGCTGCCTGCAGTATTGCTGGTGAGTGCCGGCCGAGGGCTTCAGCCAGCACAAGGCTAGCTGGTGGGCTCGGGAGTGCCAGCTGCCCTCGGCAGTGGAGGAGAGGAGGACGGGCACTGCCAGAGGCCTGGGTGACAAACAGCATTTGGGATTGAAAAGTTCCTGTCCTGTCACTTGCTTTTTTAATCCCTGTTTCGATCATGGTGATAGCTCAGCTGCCCCAGGGGGGCTTGCGCTGGCCATGCCACAGCCCGGAGCACTTGCTGTGGAGCTGGTGCTCACACCCCGTAGCTCTCCTGTGGTTTGGTGGCTGGCACCAGGTCCCGAGGGTACGTGCGGGGCCAGGGGATGGCGCGTGCTCGAGGCAGCAGCACCTGCCTTGTCAGGGTGGTTCAGGGGTGCGAGAGCCCCAGCAGTCCGTGGTGGGTTTACGCTGCCCATCTCCTGCCCCTGCGACACAGGGAAATGCTGTCCCTTGTTTTGAGTTTGGGGACCGGGGCTCACAGAGGGACAGCGTCTGGGTCAGGCGCAGCAGTGCTCGGGAGGCTGAGTCCCTATCACCGGGAAAACCCAAGGCTTCTCCCATCAAGCTGTTTTTCTTTCCCTTGTATATTCTGATGTCTTCTGACCCCGTATTACAGGACCACAGAGATAAAGCGCAGCCCATTGAGCAAACATGGCAGCTCCCCGCTCCGGCGGTACCGTGGCTCCCAGGGTAGGAGTGCTCATTAGAGGCACTTTTATTACAGACACACCTTGGAAAGTTCCCTTCAACAGGGCTGGGAGGAGGAGGGTTATTAATTTGATTTCATTCTTTGCCAGAGAGAAAGGTCCCAGGTGACTTCAGGGAGTGCAGGCAAGTGGGGCAGCAGAGGAGGAGGCGGTGGGTGAAAAGCGTCCAGGAGCCGTGTGAGGTGCCGGGGGGCGTGGGAGCTGCCACCTGGTCGGGTGAGCACCTCATGGGGTGCCCCAGAGGGGGGGCACGGGGGGGCCAGCCTAGGCTGGGGGCAGAGCTGGGATAGCTGGTCTGTTTCGGCTCCCTGGCCCTGGCACCCATCTGGCTGCCCTGTGCAAACTGCCCCGAGCGCCTGCCCCATCTCCAGTAACAGACTGGAAATTGCCCAGCCCAGGCCGCCTTGTTCCACGGGCAGCAAGTCTGAGGCTGCTGGTTGGGGCTCTGGAGGACAGGCTTGGCGGAGCGGTGGCCCCAAGTCCGCGCTGCTTGCAG
>NW_009216553.1:24207-24481 GCF_000690835.1 Fulmarus glacialis
CGCAGCCACGCGCACCGGCCTGCCGTGCTGGAGGGCATGGAGCGGTCAGCGGAGCAGGGGACGGCCGGGGCAGCAGCTGGGTAACGAGAGTGTCTGAAAAGGGACTTTGTTCCCCCTCTGTTGGTCACGTAGCCATGTGGGAACACTAGATTTATTCACCGGCAGTCCTATCAGCACATACCAGGCTTGACAACAGCTGGGAGCTGTGTGGCTTGACCAAGAATAGCCCTGGGGAGCTCGCTGCCGTGAGTCAGAGCTGTCTGGATCGGCTCCT
>NW_009216553.1:24500-32608 GCF_000690835.1 Fulmarus glacialis
CCTGGAGGCTGCCTCCCAGCCTAAGGGAGACGGCCGCTGCCGCTGGGGAGCATGCGCGGAGGGAGGCGCAGAGGGTGGCGGTGAGCTCCCTGCCCCACTAAATGCTAAACTGTAGATTGAGCCATAATAGCTCTTTCTGAAGTGGGTGGGTTCATGGAGAAAAGTGCAGCATGTGGCACTCTGCAGCTGACTGCTCAGATGTAATTCCATGGGCTTGTCTACACTTGATAGCAACCTGTATTAAAGAAGGGTGTGATTTTGCAAGTGGAAAACTCCATATTTAGGAATAACCAGGTTAAACCAAACAGAAGAAAGATACTCTTGTTCTGGAATTAGTGCTCCAAAGAAAGCAAAATAGTTCCACAAACCCCTTGTCTGAGAGGGAGACAAGGGGTAACGAGAGACGTTTGATCTCCTGTGTGCAAAACCCCAACACCTCTATTGCTTGTAAAACATCCACCCTCCCCAACACTTTCTCCCTAAAGAGTGTTTGTAGTTGGAGCAACATGTGCAAAACCGTTTGCTGGGATGTGGCTTCATAGCTGGGCACAGCATGGGGTGCTTGATTTCTGCTTCCCTGTGGAGCAGCTGCTTTAAAGTTCTGGAGAAGTTCCAGAATTTGAAATGCTGACAGCCCTGTCAGGCAGAGCATCAGCTCACAGGCTGTCAGGAGGAATCTTGCCGTTGGTCCAGGGCCATGCTGGTGGCTGAGTGTGGGTCTCTGAAGGGCTGTTTGGCAGACAGATCTCCCTCAAGGTGGCTGGCTCTCTGATGTGATGGTGGATGTGCACCCACACAGCATGTGCACAGTCCTGTTTTTGGAGCCAAATCAAAACTTTTCATGCAAAAAAATTCTCTCTTTTGGTCATCGTTTACACACTGCTTCCCAGCAAGAAGGCAGACAGTAAGAAGCTCAACTGCATTCTTATGTGTCTAGGTTTCTCTGAGTGGGAGAGATCATGCATCTGAAGACAGATGCATCCCAGGTCCTGAATGTGTGCAGGCTTTTTTGGAAGTGTGTACAGCCACAGAGCAGGTGCAGCAGCTCAGGTCTGTGTCCTGTCCAGATAGCGGCTGTTTGTTGGCTCAGTGCAGGGATTCGCAGTCCTTGTCCTCTGGAGATGGCCGGGCTGTGCAGGGACATCTCAGGCAGTGTAAGCTGATACTGATCCAGCATCTCTGCTGATCTCTTAGCAGGTGAAGGAGGCCCTCAGACTGGCACCATGACAGAGTGCTTTGACTGCGACAACTGCAAGGAGTCCTTGTATGGGCGCAAGTACATCCAGATGGACAACGGCCCATACTGCATCCCCTGCTATGACGCCCACTTTGCCAACACCTGTGATGAGTGCAAAGAGCTGATCGGCCACGACTGCAGAGTGAGTATGGGACCCCGCGGCCGGGCAGGGCGGTTCTCTGGGGCAATCGGTCCCCTCCTCATCTCGGCTGTCCTCCCCAGGAGCTGTACTACGAGGATCGCCATTACCATGAGCACTGTTTTCGTTGCTTCCGCTGTGACCGTTCTCTGGCTGACGAGCCGTTCACCTGCCAAGGCGAGGAGCTGCTGTGCAATGACTGCTACTGCAGCGAGTTCTCCTCCAAATGCATTGCCTGCGAGAAGACAGTCATGCCAGGTAGGAGCAGGCACTTTGCCAGGAGTGAGCACTGCAGTTTGTTCCTGGTCCCAGCAGCATTGGCCGGGGCTGCAGGACCCAACACTAGGGCAGCAAGGAAGAGAGCTGAATTTCTGCTCTCCTGCCCCACTGTCACTGCGTAGAGTGGGCCGGGCACTTTGCTTGTGTGGCAAGACAGCAGGATCCTGAGCTGTGATCACTACAGCAGCTGTCTGTCTGTTCCCCTTTTTCCTGGGGAAGTGAGCTGGGAGGAGATAACAGAGGGTTTCCTGGGCATTTTCTGGTGTGTGCTGATGAGAAGAGAAGGAGTGACTGAAAGACTCTGGAGATGGCCTGAGGCAAGGGAGTGTCTTTGCTCGGCCATTCTGGCACCATCTTCAGATGTAGGTTACAACAGACGTCTCTGCCGCGGCCTGTGTGCTGGTGCTGGGGGCATGTTCCCGCAGCCCTCCACTTGCGGCTGTGGGGTGGGCCTGGGGCGTCCCCTCTCCAGCTGCCTGCGGTCCCGTGCTGCCATGGGGATGGCAGGCACAGAGCTGGGTGTGCAGGACTGCAGTTTATCCTGCACAGCCTCCTATGTCCCCTGTGTGTGCGTGTGCTGCTCCCTCCTGTCACACCGTGAACGGCTCTCTCTGCAGGATCCCGTAAGCTGGAGTACAACGGACAAACCTGGCATGAGCATTGCTTCATATGCAGCAGCTGCCAGCAGCCCATCGGGTCACGATCCTTCATCCCAGACAAGAAGGATTATTACTGTGTCCCCTGTTATGAGAGCAAGTTTGCTCCTCGCTGCACTCGTTGTAAAAAGGTATGTCTGGCCTGACAGCCCAAAGCCCCTGAGTTCTCCAGTCCAGGGACATGTTCCCCGCTCCTGTCTGAGCCCCACCAGAGAAGGGTTCAGGCGCCAGCACCCTGGCTAGCCACTGGTTGTGCGCTGCGACCCATTTCCCATGCCCATGTCTCACCAGTGTGCGCTCTCTTCCCACAGACCCTGACCAAGGGAGGAGTGACTTACCGGGATGAGCCATGGCACAAGGAGTGTTTCGTCTGCACGGGCTGCAAGACCCCCCTGGCTGGCCAGCAGTTTACCTCCCAGGATGACAACCCATACTGCATCAAGTGCTTTGGGAACCTCTATGCCAAGAAGTGCAGCGCCTGCACAAAGCCCATCACAGGTGAGCAGAACGGCCCTGGTTACAGGGCGCTTCCGCAGGGCAGGGCATGACCTACCTGCCTTGTTTCCAGACATGCATTGACTTCTCTGGGTGAAGCTGCCCCCTCGAGTGCACGTATATGATGCTCATACATGTCTCCACCATGCAGGCTTGCTCAAGTGTCTGCAGGCATTTCAGGCCTCCTGGGGACAAATACTGGGGAGTGCAAGGTGCCCTCAGGCACGTCTCCCACAGAAACAACAGCAGCCGCGTTCTGAGGAACCCTATGAGAAAGAATCTCTTTGTTGCAGTGGACCTAGGGCCACTTGTGTCCCTTCATCTGCATCTTTCAAAGCAGCGAACTGTGCCCCTTGGGAGGAATTCGTTCTGCCCAGGGGTAAAGGCTCTCAAAATGACCTCTCACAGCGTGATCTCCTGTCTCTAGCTTGCCTTGTTTGAGGCTGGTTGCCACGTCCTGTGGAAAGATTGTTCACAGACAGGGAAAGCCGGAGACTTCCAGCCATAGCTGGAGGAGCAGCTGCTGCAGGGGAATCTGGACCTGTTGTACCTAAGACAGGGAAAGCAGGGGGTCCTCTTCTGCAGAAACCCCTGAGAGGGTCTGGCTTCCTCCCTGTCCTCCCCGACTTGACCTTTCCCTTTGCAACTCTTGTCTCTCGCTGCTGGGAAAGCAGGCAAAGCCATGAATCAACTCGTGACTCAGAGGATGACTCTGGCTGAGGACAGGGCAGCTCCTGGGCATCCCGCTTCCCGTCTGGTCCTTATCAGTTTGTCGCAGTCCCAGGGAGAAGGGGGTCACAGCCCGCAAGTCCAACCACTGCCGGCAGAGGAAGGAAGCTGCCCACGGAGCCTCTGCAGGAACGTGGCCTGGGCTGGTGGCAGGAGGGCTCTTCCCAGCATTTCGCTAGCACTGTCCTTGGAAGGAGCTGCTCCAGGCACTGCTGCCAGGAGCTCCAGACAGCTGCGTGACGGTGCAGCTCCGCTCCCTGCTCCTCTCTGGGGAGAAAATGGTGATTCTGGTCCAAGGTTCTCAACCTTGCAACCAGGGCTGTGAAATCATCTTGGTCCTCTTCCCCTCTAGAGTAGAATTCGTATTTCAGATGTATTTGATACTGGGGGGTGTTTGGGTGCCACAGTGCAGCACTGCCTGTGAAGACCTGTCCCGGAGATGAACAGGTCAAGACTTGGTCTGCGTGGGAAGCTCGTCCCAGTTTCTTTCCCAGAGGTTCTAACACTGCACTCTGTCCCTCCCGTAGGCTTTGGCGGTGGTAAATATGTCTCCTTTGAGGACCGTCACTGGCACCATAATTGCTTTAACTGCGCCCGCTGCAACACCTCGCTGGTCGGGAAAGGCTTCATCCCTGACAACGATGAGATCCTGTGCCGCGACTGCAGCAGCGACCTATGAGCCTCCAAGGACACCGTGGGGCAGGGGCTTTCTCTATTCTTCAGGGTCTTTGTGCCAGATACTCCAACAACATTTCAGGGGCAGGGCACAAGGCACAAGAGATGGGGGCTGACCCCGAACCGCGGTGTGTTCCAGGGGCTCCTGTGCCCCTCCCTGAAGGCTAGAGTACGCTATGCTATGGCTCTGTGCAGAGTCAAAGCTTAATAAAGTTGAAAAAGGAGCTTCCAGACCCCCCATTATTTACTCTTTCCTTTTGCTTCCTGTCTGACCAGGCACGAGCTGAGCCTAGGGCCCCAGCTGAGCAAAGGGCAGCAGCAGCAGCTTCAGCGTTGGGCTGCTCGATCTGCACGCTGGCAGCATGTATTTGCTCCCCTTGGTACAGTGATGACTTTTCTCTTCTCCCCATATGCTTCCTTTGCTCTGTGTGATATAAGGCAGCAGTTCCTGGTCCATGTGGCTTGGTCGTGCTGGCCTGCGCAGTGGATGGCTTTGCAGCGCAGCCTTTTCCATACGTGCGGCTGGCCTGTGGCACTGCTCGACCCGGGCATGAAGGGTGCTCTCTGCCGCGTTTGTGAGGTTTGGAACACCAGGCTGGAGCGTTGCCAGAAGAAGAGCATGTGTCCTGCCAGATGGGATCCACCTCCGGATTTCTGTAGCCACCTCACCATTTGTGGGCCAGACCCTTTGGTGGAAGTGCTTTCACTCAGATGTGGATGAGGAGCTCAAGCTGCTCGCAGGTACCGGACGTTCTGCCCCCACCACTTCCCTGCCCTGTTCCCGTCCATCTGTGCTGTGGTCTCCCACGGCTGCCTCTGCAGTGTCTGAGCTGGAGCTGGTGGGTATTGGCCCGCTGGTGGTCCCCCCTGAGATGCGCCTGGCTGAGCCCTGGAGAAGGGCGTGCTGAAGGCTGCGAGCACCAAGGGCTTTATTCCTGCTCCATCCCTCTCTTGGGGAACCACGGGACGGGGACTGCCTTACTGAGCCCAGCTGCCAGCAGCACAGGTAACACTAAAGACCTTCCCTTAATTCAGGGTGGGGAGCGTTGCCCACAGGCTGTGGCTGCGCTCGGTGGCTGCTGGGAGCGCTGAGGGGAGGGTCTGCGGGAGGCAGGGCTCCAGCGCGGGGGTCAGCCGAGGGGGCAGTTGGGGTGTCCACAACCTGCGTCTGCCAGGGCTGAGTGTCCCCCCCTGTGGCGGGCAGAGAGCGGCGGCTCCCCTGGCCACACTCGTCCCTCGCTGTCCCAAACACACACAAAAGCAAAGCAAAGGTGGCACCTGGGCTGCCCTGAGGAGGGGCTTTGCATCTCCCAAGTCCCTGTGTTGCCCTAACTGTGCAAAACAGGACATCTTGAGCTATCCCAGACTCACACGAGGGCTTGAGCCAGCCTTGCCCGATGGCTGAGCTGGCCTGGGCCCCGCGAAGGCCCCTCTGCAGTGGGATGCTCATGCCTGCCTTGTTTCTGCATCCCTTTTGCTTCTGTCTTGCTGGGGCACTTACGCTGACCCTGCTTTCCTGCTTAGACAGCCATTTTTCTGAAAGCATCTTCTTATGTTTTTTTTTTCCTTTTGTACTCTTTTGTCATGAATATCTGTCATTTTGTAACCAACTGCAGGTTGAAGGGGCTAGCCCCCCGCCCCAGGCTTCACTTAGGAACAGAAAATGTTATGCATGTTGAAGTGTTATTAACTCTGTATTCAGATCCTTGTTGAACCCTCGTTTGAAAGCTTTGGTGCAGGCAAATCAGAGTTTGTGTGTTTGCTATTCTGAGGAGCTTGGAGCAGTCTCTAGAAGGAAGTGTCCTAAACCTCAGCCTGTGTATTTCCTATGGCTTTATATAATAAACCGTTTTAGTGATGCTTGCTCTCATGTGTTTCTCAAACAGCAGGCACAGGGCAGGGTGCTGTCTGAATCAGTGTTGCAGCTCTGTGCTCAGCCCTGTCGTCGCCCCTAATCCCATACTGGGGACGGCTCATCCCCCCAGTGCTCATGCCTCCCCCTCCCCAAACCACATGCCCAGCATCAGCTGTACCAGTCCCATGGGTTATGGCAGAGGAACAGCAGCTCCCTCCTCCTGCTGTGGGGCTGCGGTGGGTTCCTGGTGCTGGGGCTGCCTGTCTGTCCATGCCTGCTGTCTGTCCGGGCAGGCTGTTCTGCAGGATGGGCCTGAGCAGGACTCAGCCGGTGCCAGCGCTGTATGCGCGCGATGCCTCCGGGCTGGCTGTCGGCTTGGGCTCAGCAGCAGCCAGGATGCTGCGCTGCCCTGGGAGCTGGTCTGGATCGCTGTGATACCGAATCGTATCCTGCTGTGCAGACAAGCTTCCTTCCCCCTGCAATACATACTCCCCAGTCCGCACACGTAGGCTCTTGGGAGGAGATTTGGTGGGGAAGTTGCTGTAGTCTCCAGTCGGGGTAACAGTGATCTCCTCTGGCAGCCTTCCCCGAAGCAGTGCGTGCTCATTACTCACTTTTATCAGCTGGGGAGCCATTTATTCCGCTAACATCTGAAACTATTTTCCGCAGATTCCTTTACATTTACTAACAGCTGCCACGACTTCCTCTGGGCTTGCCTGCCCCCGCCCCCAGCACCCCACTCCGTTCCCCCTGCACGGTGGCTCGGCTCCTGTGGGGGCTGCTCTGGGGGCAAGAAAAAAAACATAGCCTGTGGGGCCCGAGTGGGCCACAGCACTGGCTCTCTGCGTGCACGTTCCTGGCTTCTTCAAAGGCTCCTGCTCTGGCAGCTAACGGGGTTTTTAAAGTAAGATTTTTGTTGCTGTTGCTGCCCTGTGACCTGCGCCAGGCTCTGCTTTTCTGCTGCTCGGCCTCAAAGGGTGAGCGAGCAGCTCCAGGCTGGGAGGTTTCCAGCTGAGCCGTCCTCCAGCAGGAGCACCACAAGCCCTTGTTTCTGCAGCGCTGTTTCCAGGGATTAACCACAAAAGGTTTCTGTACAAAGGGCCCCCGGGCTCCTCTTTCAGTCAGCCTCAAGAGCCTCACGTTTTTAGCCAAAAAAGGAAATGACCCAGCTGCACGTAGCACTGGAACATCTGGATTTTATCCCTGTCATGAATGGGTCATGGCTATGCACGGCCCAGTGCCTGATTTACGGGAGGGGGAGGGTGATGTCATGCACAAACATCCCCCGAGACTCCCAGAGTGCGGGTCTAAAACAGTCATGAAAATATTATTAAGCACAGTCGAACAGTGCAGGGGGGAGGGCAGGGCCGGGGCTGCTGCATGGGGTGAGGTGGGATCAGGGAAACTCGCCGGGAGTCCAGGGCAGCACTGGGGGCGTAGAAAGAGGCCCCATCATTAACCAAATGTGCCCGAGCTGCGCTCGCCTGCACCACCAGCACGGGACCAGGGACTGCGTTTGCAGCCCCGATGGGCAGAGCCAGGTCCGAGGCACTGCCTGCCCTGGCCCCAGGGAGGTGTCCCAAGGGGCTGCTTGCTCCGGGCCAGGGCAAGTGCTGGGGTGAGAGCAGGGGCCTGCCATGGGCTGGCCAGTGCAGCTGCAGGGGTGGGGACAGGCACAGGGACGTGATGCTCCCCGCTGCCTGGAAGCAGCCTTGTGTCACAGGCACCAGAAGCAGCTTAGCTCAGTGGTGACGATGGCTGCTCGCTGCTGGCCGTGCAGCAGTGCCCGCGCTGGGCACGTGCCGGCTGTGTGCTTCCTCCCCCGGAGACGGGCACGGCTGCTCCTGGCTCGGGCTCACCGCAGGCAGCGGTTTCACTGCCCAGGGGTTTGTTCTCTTTCCAGCCAGAGTTTCCCCCGGAGGAGAGCTGAGCTTCTGGTGTGTCAGGTACGGTCTGCACGACAGCGACGTGTGCCAGTGTCCCAGAGCTGACGGGAGCAGCATGGCTGGGGAGCGAGCTCTGCCTGCTCCTGCCTGCGGTTGG
>NW_009216553.1:32678-35373 GCF_000690835.1 Fulmarus glacialis
CCTCCCGGACTTTGCCCCTTTCCCAGCTGCAGCTGCCCACAGGTTCAGACAGCGTGTCAGATTACTGTGCTGGTGATGCCTTGTCTGAGCTCCCCAGACTGAGCATGGACCTGCTCCTGTGTCCCTCCAGGTGACCGGTCAGGAGGCTGTGCCGGTGCTGGGTGAAGCTGGAGGCTGCGGCTTGGCCCCACAGTGGTAGCAGATCTCCAGTGCAATCGCTGCAGGTCCCAGGGCTGGTGGGAGGGCCAGTGTTAAAGGATGAATAGCTCTCCTTTGTCTCTAGTGTTAGGAGGTAGGGATGTGGTTATAGCCAGGCTGAACCCTGCAGGCATCCTGTGAATACTCCCCCAGGTCTTTTTTGTCGTCCCTTTATCCCCACCCTGCCAGGGCAGCCCCTAGTGAAGGTCCTGGGGAGGTGGGGAAGGAGCAGTAGCTCAGCACAAGTAGGTTTGCTCCCGTTGTCCCACCTTTCCTTCCAGGAAAAGTGTGCGGGACCTCCCTGGTCTGTCCCGCAGCCACGGGCACAAAGATGGCTGCTGCGGCACATGGCACCGAGGGGCTGCAGGGGCTGCACTGCTGCCCCGGGACAGAACGGCACCTCCCGGAGCAACCTTCTCCCACCGGCGCAAACCTGCTCCCAGGTGCGCTGCCATTCGTGGGGTGAGGAAGAGGGAGGCCATGCAGGGGCTGGTCTTGTCCCACTTCGACCCTCCTAACGCCAGCAGCCCAAAATACAAGAGGCCATGTGGCTGGATGGGACATTGCTAGATTTCAACTCCTTCTCTTTCCAGGGATGAAGTTTCATGCAAAGGGAAATGGAAGAACACTAAGTTCAGAATCTTATCTCCGTTTTTATTTTTAGACAGGCATTCATGAGGACGAAATGACGTACTTTGGGGCAGCCTGTAGTGCATGAGAGTAATTAAAGACAATATTCTTACCTTCGGTACCATTCTCTCCTCAGTCAGTTGGCTGTTCCCAGGGCAGGATGATGTTTGTCTGCCATAATTAAGCCCGATTTTTTTGTTGTTGCTTTTGGCTTAAAGTAATTTATCATGCATGGTAGAAAAATATGAATAATTTATTTGTGAGTTAAAATTTAATTATAGCTTTGCATTTGGCAAAGTGGGGGCAAAGCACTGGCATGATCTCTCCTTGGCATTTAGGGTAGATCTGAAGAAGGCAATTAAAATCCAAGTGAAAGTGGAAGGTTGCAGCCATGGTTTCTATGGGAGGACTTCCACCAGGGTCGTGTCACTCAAGCGCAGTCATGTTGTTGAAAGCCTGTCAGACAACAAAAGTCTGCACTTCCCAGGTACCACGGGCAACAGCTCTGACCCATGAGAGGCAGAGTGAGGGCTGCATACCAGATCCTACATGCTTATTTCTTTCAGGCATGTTCCAGTTTGGACTCTGATTCATGACTGTGTAACGCTGCTGGAGCCTGTCAACTCTGCCAGCCGCTGGCCACCTGCGTGGGATGGGGAGAGTTTTCCCGCCCGGCCGCAGGGGCAGGGGGGCTTGAGGTGGGGTGGGTGCACGGTGCCGGCCACGGGGCCAGGAGCTCTGCCCGGGTAGCTGTGATGAGCACAGGTGACAGGGACACCCAGCGGTGCCAAGCCTGGGCATTCCCTCCCTGCTCTGCGTTCAGCCCTTACCTCAAACCCAGCTGCAGGAGGTGATTTTACAAGCCGTGTGCTCTGGATAACAACTGCATCTGGGCTAAGCGACAATGCCTGCGAGACCCCGTCTGTCCTGCTTCCTGCGGCTCAAGAGTTTTCTCAGGAAGACAAGGTGGAGGCAGGCTTGCAGGTAGCTCAGACTCACCGCACACTCTGCCTTGGCTTTCAGCATGCGTAGGCTGGACACCCGTGCTGCCCGCCAGTCCCCAGGCAAGCCCTGAGGAGCAGCGCTCCCCAGAAGGCAGGGGCCCTGATGCTGCATGAAGGCTGCCTTCTGCTTCCAGACGGGTCCTGGAACTTGCAGGATGAATGTTTACTTAAGCAAGCTCACAGTAATTTTGGTAAGGGTAATTAAAGCCATGACATTTTCGAAGTACTACTTCCTGTTTTCTCTGTCCTTGTTGCATACTTCTGCAGCAATGCCACGGCAGAGAGGAAGAGCGCACGTATGCGGAGGGCAGCATGTGGGTGCATGGCTGAAGGATGTTGTGCAGGGTGGAGTTGCTGGGTGGCTGCGGGAGGGGGTGTTGTCTGAATGCCCTGCGCTTGCACGGGGGGTATGAGCGAGTTTTGGGACAGTTGTCCATGGCTGGGAGGATTTCAGGCTGTGCTGAGTTTCTGGGACATGCCAAGGCTGTTTCAGAGTGCACACAGTTCCATTTGTGCATGCGCAATACTACGGAAAGCAGCCGTGCTAGCAGTGTCTGGAACAGGACTTTTGGGTGTCTATTTAGCTTTCCCCTCCTCCATTCCCCTCTCTTCCACCTTCTGACACCAGCCCAGCCCCTTCCCACCCCTCGATTGCTGCGAGGCTGCTGCCTGCTGAGGTGGGAATGGTTTCACAAGTGTCTCCTGCTTTTAACTTTGCCTTCTCCACTTTGCTGTTGCTTCCCAAGAAAGGTCATTGTGCCTCCAAGGCTGGGGTCAGTCCTGATCCCAAATCCCACGCCCGCATCTCGGGGCAGTCTGTGCCACCAAATACGGTCAGCGCTGGGGAGAGCCGTGGGCAGGCC
>NW_009216553.1:35613-36046 GCF_000690835.1 Fulmarus glacialis
CACAGCCCAGCTGCTCTGCATAAAACAGCATTTTCTTGGTGACTGCTAGCTGAGTATAATTTAAGCTAATGGCTTCATACATCATGACACTCTCCTTAACTCTGATTTACTAGACGAGGAAGTGTAAGCAGTCGCCAAGGTGGCAACCCTTTCCTCTGCTGAAAGCCATTTGCAGAGGGCCTTGTGCGTACAGCCAGCCCCGCTCCTGGCAAGTCTGCCTGCCTCTAGCTGGGGTTCCCTCTCCAGCCCCTTTTCTCTCCCGACTGTCAGACTTGCGTCCCCTCCTGCGGAGAGGGCAGCTCCAGGGCCTGGTCCTGGGCTGGAGTGCAGGGGCACCCGGGGAGGCAAGGGGGGACGCTGCTGCCCCGCCTGCCACCAGTCCCCTGCCCCCAGGCTGACACACACAGGCTCTTCGCGAGACACCCTCTCCCCC
>NW_009216553.1:36218-36555 GCF_000690835.1 Fulmarus glacialis
TTGAGCCTGTTAATAACAGCACTGGTGGAAACGGTGGAAAAAGGGGTGGCGGGGAGCTTTGCAAGCCCCTGTGCGGGCTCCAGTGCCCAGATTCTGTCCAGGTCATGCTGTCGGCACCTTTGGTTTTGTTGTTGCTTTTCTGGCACTTGCGCAACCATCTGTCTCTCCCTGGCAACAGAACGACTAAATAGCTGCTCGCAGCTGAGGCACTGGGGAGCTGAGACCGCAGAAATGCCAGGGACCTCTCCAAGGGGACTCCAGCTCCTCAGGCTTCCTCTGACGTGGGCTTCGGCCTGAGCCCTGCCTCCCCCCCTCCTCTGACCCTGCCTCCGTGGCT
>NW_009216554.1:0-222 GCF_000690835.1 Fulmarus glacialis
GGGGGCAAATTTAGGGGTCTGGGGGCAGGTCCAGGCATCTGGGGGGACATCCGAGGGTTTTTGGGGGTAGATGCAGGGCAATTTTGAGGCTAGATTCATGATATTCTTGGAGCCACATCTAGGAGGGGTTTGGGTCCAGTCCTGGGATGGTTTTGGGGTCCCCTCTGACACCCTGTGTCCCCCCAGGTGCCCCCTGGGGAGGTGGTGGGGACAGATTTGAGG
>NW_009216554.1:371-650 GCF_000690835.1 Fulmarus glacialis
AGATCTGGGGGTTTAGGACCAGATTTGGGACATTTTTTGGTCTAGATTTGGGGCAATTTTGAGTCCAGATCTGGGACATTCTTGGAGCCACATCTAGGAGGGCTTTGAGTCCAGCTTTGGGACAGTTTTGGGGTCCTCCTGACACCCCTTTTCCCCCCTCAGGCACATCCCGGGGAGATGGTGGGGGCGCTGGCAGCCCAGTCGCTGGGAGAACCAGCCACCCAGATGACCCTCAACACCTTCCACTACGCTGGTGTCTCAGCCAAGAACGTCACCCTG
>NW_009216554.1:896-1215 GCF_000690835.1 Fulmarus glacialis
GACCGTCACCCTGGCCTCCCCCCGCCTGAAGGAACTCATCAACATCTCCAAGAAGCCCAAGACGCCCTCGCTCACGGTCTTCCTGTTGGGCCAGAGCGCCCGCGACGCCGAGCGGGCCAAGGTGGGGACGCCGTGGGGACGGGGACACCGTGGGGGTGGGGACCTAGGACGTCATGGAGGGGGGGGGAGCAGCAGGAACCTGGGTCCTGTGGTTCCCTTGTCCTGCATTGGGTGGCCCCGTGGTGGCCTCACAGCCCCAGGGTGTCCATACAGGCCTGTGGTGGTCCCAGGGCTTCATCTTCCCATGGTGGCCCCATGG
>NW_009216555.1:0-494 GCF_000690835.1 Fulmarus glacialis
CGCCCACGCCCGCCCGCAGCACCCTCCGCACTGCAGCAGCCCATGCATACGTGCAGCCCCCTGCACGCCCACAGCACCATGCACACTTGCAGCATCCCGTGCATGCCCGCAGCATCCCTTGCACCCTCATGCTCTGCACTGGGGCCAGCGGGGCTGTGCAACCCAGCGGCGAATGATGGTCAGAGCCGCCATCCCTGCAGCCCCATCCCTCCCTGCTCCCCACTTTCCCTCCCCCACGAAGGACAAACGAGATCAGCCCATCCTGGCTGCTTTTTTTCCAGTTTTTTCCTTTATTAATTTATACAAAAATGGTTGCAAGTGACGCAAGCTGATAACAACCCGCCACCATCCCAGCCCCGAGCCCAGCCGCCAGCCGGGGGCCAGCATCCCTGGAGAGGGGCAGGTGGGGGAGCACCGCACAGGCAGCACGCCGTGGCATAGCACCCCAAAACCTGGGCAGGCACAGGGCACCGTGGTCCCTGCACCGGGGGAAG
>NW_009216555.1:596-991 GCF_000690835.1 Fulmarus glacialis
CGGACCCGGGATGCCCCCGAAGGTGCTCGAAGCACGAGGCAGAGCGGTGGCAAAGGGGCTCCCATCGGGTGGCAGGGCATGGGGCCGGGGGGACGAGCCCGCACATCCAAGGGCTTTTGGGGAAACGGAGCCGAGTCCCTCTCGCAGCGATGCTCCGGGGCTGGGGGACCTGCAACCGGAGGGTTTTGGGGGCTGGAGGTGGGACAACCCTGGGGGTAAAGGCTCTGGAGCAAAGGACGGAGAAAAGTGGCTTCAGAACCGGGGCCAGGAACCCCCTTGCCACCTCCCTCCCGCCGCGGCACGGGCCAGAGCTGGGGATGGGAAGGGAGGTTTCCTGATGGGAAGGAGAGACGAGAGAGGGCAGGGATGGAGCCGGGGAGGGGGATCCCTCCGCC
>NW_009216555.1:1109-1326 GCF_000690835.1 Fulmarus glacialis
TCCTGTCGCGCTTCTCGGTGCAGAGCCGGAGGCCTCGGGCGCCTTCCCATCCCCCACTGCCCTCTACTTCCTCCGGCAGCCCTTGGCCGCGTCTCCCATCATGTCCCAGTACTCTCCGAACTCCAGCTTGGCTTCGTTAGGGTCTCCCATGCATTCGATCTTCTCTTCCAGAGGTCCAACGCACTGCAGCGGGGGCAGAAAAAGCATCGGGGTGATG
>NW_009216556.1:0-8860 GCF_000690835.1 Fulmarus glacialis
TTTACGAAAGGCAGGTCCTGCTTGACTAAACAGATCTCCTTCTATGACAAAGTAACCTACTTAGTGGATGAGGGAAAGCTTGTGGATGTGGTGTACCTCGACTTTAGTAAAGCCTTTGACGCCTTTTCCCACAGCATTCTTCTGGAGAAACTGGCTGCTACTGGGAGAGGTGAACTTGGCAGTGTTAGGTTTTATAATTGGACTGGATGATCTTAAAGGTCTTTTCCAACTTAAATGGTTCTATGATTCTATAGTTCTTCCCGTCCTCAAACATTAGAGCTTTTGGTTGGTTGGGTTTTGTTATATACTTCTCATTATATCTTTTGGTACATCCCCTTTTGCACTCAACTCCAGACACTTTGCCACATCACAATTCATTTCTGAGACTTAGGGATATTCATAAAGCTGTCAAAAACACATGAAAACTAAGCTATACAACACTATAAACAAATTAGGAAAACAGCAGCATGCAGTCACCATGCATTCAAATCTTGGGCTGCTTCTGGTGTTTTTGTGTGTCTTTGTCACCAGAGATGTTCCCACTCTTACACACAGTCATAATTTTATTTGAAAGGTTAATCTATACAGAGGATGATGCTGAATTAAAACCTCTACTTTTTTTTAGTTTAACACAGGGAGGGTGGGGGAAAACTCATCTTCCTTCAGGGTAAATAGAGGCATATAATTTTAAAACTCAGATGTTCCTGAAACTTAACATCAGGATCAAACAAAACAATTTTAACACCATCCTGCAACTATGTTGAACTATTTTACATGCAATGTACTATATCATCTTTTAATTAGTTGTATAGCTAGTAATAGCTAAAGTAAGTAATTGATATGATTCATTTAAACCTAGTCACAGAGCAGTGGCAGAATTCAGCAGATAAGTTTGAAATGAGTTTAATATCACAGTCACCAGATTAAATTAATTTCTTTCCCATGCCTCAATTTGCAACTTTTTACCTGCAAATTAGGGAGAATATTTGCTTCACTGGGTTACAGTGCTGAGTTTTGGTTACAGAAAAAGTTTGTATCATGATCAACAATTTAAGCTTGAGCATTACAATTTCAGAAGAACAGCATTTGAAATAACGCTGCCTTTAGATTTATACTACAAATTTGTAGCTTAGATTCTTTTGCAAAGCTGAAGAGCGAGCACAGGAAGACAAAGGAAGAAGCCTCAGTACTTTAGTAGCTTTATTAAATCTATAGTTTTAAAATATAACCTGATGATAGCCAATAGTACCACTGCACTCCCAAGATTAAATTTACTTTGTAGCAAACCTGAGCCAAGTAATATTTAATCTTTCTCTTTTTAGCCTACCTGCCTTGGCTTCCTTAAAATGCCATGGAGGACCAGAAAACTGTATAAGCGACATCAGTAGACCACAGGTCTCTTGACTGCTACTGTTGGCCATAACCACACAGCCATCTTTCTTCCCCACATTTTGTTTTATCGATTTCATTAAACAGTCATCTATTGAGACAGAGAGTAGCTTCTGTGGATTACAACAGAAGACCAAGATTTGACCACAGGCTGCAGCCATCATCACTCCGCCAGCATGTACATGACATCTATAAGACTAGAATAGTTGCTGATTTATTTCCTTGGAGGCAATCCACACACTTTCATGTCTCTTTCTGATGACAGCTGAGCTAAATGTGAGACTTTGGGTCAAGCAGTATGGACAGGGAATTTTCCATTGATGTTGGCAGTGAGTTTCATTGTTTAATCAGTGTAAAATTTGGCTATGAATACACCACTTAGCAGCTTCACTGCTAGTTGTTTTAAAAAGAAGTTAAAGTGGTTTCTTTTAACTGATATTCTCTTAGCTGAGCCAGGATAGGGCTGTCTGTTATCACACATGTTCTTTAGCAGCAGTTTCAAGTAGTCAAAAAACCCCACATAGCATAGCTGAAGAGATCCCAATAGACAGTGGACAGAGCCACGTCCTTTGCTACACTACAGTCTCCAATATTTCGTGGAGTGTGGAATTTCATCATGTGAAAGCATCTAGATGTTAATATTGAGTTGATTCTTACACTTTTATTAAATCAGAACAGAACTTTGAAGCAACAAAGTTGCTGCTTCCCCCCTATCCCCTTCCCCTCCTGTTTTTAAAATGATGTTGATTGCATAGGTTGATTTTATCTGACTTCAGAAGACTTACCATTTTTAAACATTTTAATTTTGTGGTTTTGTTAACAGCCCTTACTACATTGATTCAGAGTGCTCAAAAGATCTTCATTCATGCTGACCTAAGTGAGCTTTTTGGAGTTTTCAATAATCTAACCAGCCTTCCCTTTTGGATTTTCAATTTTCTGTCAACCCTCTCAAGTTTTTCAGCTTATCAGTCAGTCCCGTAATCCAAACATCTTTTGAAGATGCTCTATTAAGCTGACAAATATATACATCTCAAAAAGGTTAAAATAATTGGAGTTTTACAAAAGCAGAGGAATCTAAATTTGTTTCCAGTACAGTTTCAACTAATAATTCATCCTTCCATCTAATGATTACACACTTCTGAATTGGCATTGAATAAGTCTACTCTGTTTAGAAATTCTGTGAGCAGTGATTTTTTTTAATTTCTCCCCCTAATTATTTTTCTTTGGGAAAACTTCACACTTAAATTAAATTGTACTGTAAAATTATAAAACAAAGTAAAACACAGAATACTTATCATCTTTGCAAGATCCTAAAAATGTAACTAATACATTCAAAAAACCCCCACAATCACCACTGTCTCTACACTTGTAAGAGAAGGATTTTCTCATTCCTGAAGTTCATCAGGTCATAAAAATATGCAAAGTGCAATGAAACATTATTAATCCTCAGCACAGTTTCTGAAAAATTTTGAAGACTTTGGAGTGCTAGTAAGCCATAAAGGAAGACTAGATAGTACTGCTTTTGGACACAAGGTTTTTTGGAAACTATTTCTTCTTAAAAAACTTGTAGGACAAGTCCACGACAATGTTGTAGTTGTACAAGTGATGTTTGACAGAGAAAAATCCATTCTTGATCCACAGTCATTCATGGGCTCCATGCTAGATTATATAGCAAGCACTTGATTCACTTTTGATTGTGGGAAAAAACTTCGCTGACTACTACCTCACAGTACTACTTCTGGCCACATCTTGGATTGCTTTAGTACTATTTTAATATTGTGAAGGGTGTTTCTACACATCTTAAGTCAACTGCAGTGAGAAGATTTCTTCTCTGGAATTTAACATGAAGATGGAGGTGGAGAGGAAAGAGGCAGAGGAAAGCTTCACAAAGCTTTCCTGAAAATTAATTCGCTAAGAATCAGTTCACAATGGAAGGATTATGAAAAAGCTGTACAACAGCTCAGGATCTGAAAAAAAAATCAGAAATAGTACCAGAATACAGAAAGGTTTTCATTTGGTTTAATGCCTTTGTACAGTTTTCAGCTATTACACATTTCACATGTGACAAACAGAATAAGATAACTGTTCACAATTGGCTTCTAAAGAGTTCCAAGTCAGAAGTATTAATCTACAACTTTGAGAATTATTTTCTTCTTTTACCATAAAATGGGAGGATGGTAAGGGTGTAAAGGGGGAAGAGAATTCAACTTAACTCATTTCAAACTAAAAAAATAAATTCCAAAATGTTCTAAACCATGTAATCCCCAGTAATATTCTTGTCAGTAGATTTGAGTATGCTTACACCTGAGTATACTCAATAGAGTATACTTAAAACAAATCTGAGTATACTCAGATATTGTCAGCAGATTTGAGTACACCAAAAGCTTGTTCTTTGCATTAAGTCTCTGAACAAAATACTATTTGCTGTGCACAACTCAGCTTAATGAGGGGGGAAAAAAAAAAAGAAAACTATTTTCATCCTTTTTTTTCTGATGATAGTTTTGTACAGAACAGCAAGTGATATCAGCTTCCTGATTGACCAGCAGCTATTAAAGAAGTTAACACTGAATTATTTCTGTGTTTAGGCTTTGGAAAAAATGCTCTTTAACAAATCTGTATGAGATAATACAGTATATCTAAATATCCAGTTGTAGCTGGGCCTGAGAAAGTTTCAAAGAAGTACAATAACAGAAGTGAATTCTTCTTTCCAGGGAGAAAAATGTTGGGTTTTATACCTTCATCCTTGTGCAAATTTTTGTCTTCATAACATGAGATGTTTTCACAGATATATAAAACTATACTTTTCCTCTAGCCAGGTCCTTCCTTTGTGGAACTAGAGTCTCCTACTTCCTCCCTTTTCCAAGGAGAATTTTAAGCAGTTGAATTTACTTTGAATCTTTCAGTTTATCACTCCTAACTGTCAGAAATTTCTTGAAGCACATTCACCTGAAACATACTGGTGCTTCTAGATGGCTGCAGCCCCAGGCGTTAATTAACCACACAGTAAGTGTTATGCAGCTAAGCAGTCACAACAGTATATTTAGTGTAAGCCATATCCAGTAGTATTTATAGCACAGAACTACTTCAACACTTTTGCTTGGAAGCAAGATAGTTTCTCTGACATTAACACATGAAAAAAGCACCAAAACTTATACTAGCCATTGCTCACTTAGCAGAATTATTTTAATGCAAATAAGTTAATTCAAATAAAAGCCTGCAATGCTACCTATGGATGCAGTGCTGTTTCCACTTTTTGAGGTGGGGGGTGAGATCCCTCAGGTGTGTCTGATATGCCATAGCATTTGTTGTGTACAGATACAGATTTGGGGTTATTCTGAAACTATCAATTTGCACTTTTAGAAGTGCATCTTTCAAGTGTTGAGAGTGGGCAGGTTGCTCAGCCAGGGCAGACTCCTCACTATTACTTACCAATTTTAATGTATTAATTGAATTCCACTAATGACATCCTCTGAACTGTGAAACTGCTGTCTATTCTCCATGATCCAAAATTGTCCTGTTTTAAATCCACTAAATTAAATTATGTGATACAAAGGTTAATTAATCATGCATACCCCGCAGCAAAAAATCTGACATATAAACAGAATATTGATCTTCAAGGAGTCTGCTGCTACTTGAAACCATGATGGAATTACCCACAGGTACGTTTCATGAGCAGTACTGATATAATTAACAGTAATAAACTCCGGCCTTGGTAATTAATTAGATCAGCTATGGAGAATATTTCACAAAAGTGATTCTAGGAGCTCATGTATTATTTTAAAAACAGCAAGTCATTCCCTTTTTCACATGGATACAGTTTGGAAATATCAGCCATTAACTAATGAAAGTTGAATGATAAGTCATCAGACAATAGTTTCTCTTAATAGTCCAGTGCAGTAAAGCTGACATCATTAAAATTAACTGTCCTGGTTTTGGCTGGGACAGAGTTAATTTCTTCCTAGTGGCTAGTGTAGTGCTGTATTTTGGATTTAGTATGGGAATAATGTTGATAACGCATTGGTGGTTTAGTTTTTGCTAAGTAGTGTTTACATAGACAAGGACTTTTCAGCTGCCCAAGCTCTGCCAGGTGCACAAGAAGCTGGGAAGGAGCACAGCCAGGACAGCTGACCCAAACTGGCCAACAGGGTATTCCATACCATGTGACATCATGCTCAATATGTAAACTGGGGGGAGCTGGCTTGGGAGCAATGACTGCTGTTCGGGGACTGGCTGGGCATCGGCTGACAGGTGGTGACCAATTGTATTGTGCATCACTTGTTTTGTATATTCTATCATCATCATTATTGTTATTATTATTTTCCTTTCCTTTTTTGTTCTATTGAACTGTCTTTATCTCAATCCATAAGTTTTACTTTTCTTTTCTGATTTTTTTTGTCGGTCCCCCCCCCCCCTGCGGGGGGGGGGGGGGGGGGGGGTGAGCAAGTGGCCATGTGGTGTTTGTCTACCTGCTAGGTTACACCACAACATTAACATACTAAAATGGTTCTATACTACCAGTGTAGCAATATTTTACATTTCCTTTTCAAAATGCAGCAGTACTAAACTTTGATACAGTATCATTGCTGCCGTAAATCTCTTCCATTACAACCCTGAAACTTATCTGACCAAAGTTCTCAAAATCCTTTCTGTAAACCACATCGTAAGTTGCAATGCAATGTGCAGCTTTCTTTCTTTAGAAACCATAAATGTGATTATCTCCTATTAAGTAATTGAAAACATTGGTTTAAATAATCATTTAACATGGTTAAGATAGCCTATATTGCTAATATCAGTAAAGTGTGTAATCTGGACTTACATTTTTATACATGTATATACATACATATTTGTATAAGTTATGTTACTTAAGACTACAGATGTTGGGGTATATTAAAATATCAGTCACATGTTCTGAATTCCTTTTCTTTTTATAGCCTGCATTAGGCAAGTGGAAAGACATTGATGCTGCAGAAGCCAATATGGTCTCTTATAGTACTCTGAGTTACAGTAAAGTGCAATACGCATTTGCAAACACATATAAACTCAACAGCACTATGAAAATAACTCCAATTCATATAGGTACTTTCAGACCTCAATTAAGTCAGTGCCCCATGAAAGAAAAGATAAAGATATTCAAATAGGACTGCTCTCCATTTTTAACTTTCCGGGTTTTACTTAATTATTGGAGCCTTGTACTATAGCTCTCTATTTTTAATGTTTTAGTCTTGTGAGAGAAAGGTTTTAATTTCCATACATTACAAGGAATTTTATCACTGAAGAAATCTTAATCACAACAGTGTCCTCAATCTGCCTAGAAATAAGAAAATTTTTAATGATTTGGCACTTTTGGAATTGGTTGAACCAGTTTAGAACTACCTCATATGGACTTTAATGGAGTTGCAGAATGGGATTAATGATGTGAGATGCATCGTCTGTACTGATAGTAACAGGTGCCTATAGGAATATTAAAACAGGATCATACCACACTATGTTCAATCCAGTTCAGTTCCACAGTGAGTTTTAAGTCTCATTTTCAATGCTTCATCTGTCTTATTTGCAGTCAGATTTGTAGATGACTGGAAAAGTCTAAGCTTCACAGAAACAAGGCCTTCAGCGTGCAGATGGAAAAAATGTTCAGATAGCTGAACTTTTAATATGTGGAGGAGTGTGACATTATCTGAAGTCCAAATTAGTCTTGTAAAGCTTCCATAGGAAAGAAAAATCTTCTGGAAAAGATGTGTAATCGGGGAAATCTGAAAATGTTTAGAAATAATATAAGCCTAGGAAGCTCTAACTACTACTGAAGAGGAAAGAAAAATAAGTGTATTCCATGATCTGTAGCAGATGCAATAACATCCCAAGTATAAAAAGAAAACAAATGAACCCATGCATACAAACAGTACAGGCTGCATAGAGACAAAAACACTAAAACAGTACCTGTAACAGAATTTAAGAAGGTGAATTCCTCCATAAGTCCTGCGTAACAAGCTCTAGACTAAGAAGACCAACGCATGGACCCATGTGCCCCAGCCTAAAGAATGAAATACGCAGGTTTCCTTAAGTTTCAGTTTTACCAGTCTGGAAGCAAGCAAAGCTCGCAGGGCAAGCACTGAGGTGCTTGATCTTGCACAGCAACATTTAGGTAGTTTCACTAATAAGGAAAAATTAGTAATTTTTTTGTTGTTTTTGTTAAAGTCTTTTTGTCAGAGCTGTCTTCCAGGGAACCAGGGACCCAGCAGAGACCCTGTGTTAATTTATGGACATTCAAAGCTACCTACTGCACTTTCAGAAGAGTATTCTCACTGAACGGTAGTCAGTAAGTTTTTCATGGACCTGGACTACTATGCAGCCAAAAGGAAAATACTGATTAAAAATACTCAAGTCAGAAGATGTGGGCATGGGTCAGGCTCCCTGCTCCCCATGTTATTAGCTTTCTTTTTTATTCACAAACCACTGGAGAAAGCACAGATAGTCACAAGAATAAAAGACTCTTGTGAATCTTTTTTTACCTGCCAGGCCTTAAATACTTGGCTGGAGTCACATAAAATGTTTGTAGTATATGGAATAAAAAAAAGTTACATCTTTATAGACAGTGGCCCAGTTTTGTCAGAGGAAAGAAGAATTATTTCATCAGCACAGTTTTTGCCCAGGAGTAGGAGAGACAGGATTAAAAACTCCTTTTTCCTTCCCTACCTTGCACTCCAAAGGCTGAGGAGCTGGGGCAAGGCTTGCAGACCAAGGTTAGAAAACACTAGTTGGTCATGAACTAGTTAGAAGACTGACAAAGAAGATGGCAAATAAACAGAAGCTTTTGTGATTGTGATTTTTAAAATTTGCCTATGTCCTAAATTATAAACTTAAGACCTTTATTGGATCTAAACCCAAACCCTTTTTCCTATATTTCCCTAATAATATATTTCCTTAATAATATATTTCCCTAATTTCCCTTTGGAAAAGGATTATGAAATGCAAAAACGTAAAAGCTACAAAAAGAGAGGAACTCTAACACTAGGTATCACAAAAGATTTGCCAATCACCAAAACGGAGGGGCAGAGTTTACATGATTAACAGAAAAAATGAGATAAATCAGACAATACCGGGTTCCATATGCAAGCTAGAAACTCAGGAGAAAGAAAACATGCATGTATATCATTTTACTTGCTGCATAATTGACCAGCTTTCATACCTGTTTGGAAGGTTAGACTAAAAGCAAAGCCTACAGCTGCCTTCTGGTTTCAACAAAAACAAAATTCTCCCTGGCAGCAATTCAGGTTATTTCTGAGTCAACCATCTACGTAGCATTACCCTTTGTGGAAAAACAAACTTTCTCTTAAATTAAAGTTCAAAATTTGGTCTCTACAGTCAAATGACATTTCATCAGTGAAACTACAAGTTACTGTTAGTGTTCCTCAGCAGAAGTTGTGTACTGCAGGGAGTTCAGCTCTTTGCTGGACGGCCAAGCCCAGAGAGTTGT
>NW_009216557.1:0-213 GCF_000690835.1 Fulmarus glacialis
GACAGTCCCAGCCCCACGCACACGGGCAACGACCTCCTCGAGGGTGTCCAGCGTCCTTGAGCCTGCTTTCAAGGCCCCGTGCTGCCGTCTCCCCTGCATGTCCTGCGGCCAGTCCCTGCCCGGGCTAGCATAGAAGGGGTTATGCTCCCTTGGGCTTCCCACGGCCTCCCACATGCGTTTGCCAGTTTACCCAGTCCAGCCAGGTGCTAGCAC
>NW_009216558.1:0-2216 GCF_000690835.1 Fulmarus glacialis
GTGAGGACTTGGGGGGAAAACAGGGTGAAAAGAAATCCAAGAAGCAGAACAACTCTTCAAACCGATGAGCACCGAGACAGGGCGGGAAGCGGGATGTGCCATCTCTGTCCCATAATCTATCTTCAATATGAAGATGCGTTGCTGCCTCGCCGCTCCAGGACACGGGACGAAAAGCTGGGCTCCCTCTCGGCACGAGTGCCTCCGATCCAGGGAAGGGCGGCCCATCCCGTCCCGTCCCAGGCGACCGTCCGAGGCAGAGGAGCGCCGTGTGAAGGGGGAAACGGGAAGCCGGGCTGCACCGCAAACTGAACCTGGTTGGCAGGTTCCCTCAGTCCGTTCCAATGCAGAGTCCCCTGCGGTCAAACCTGCACCGGGAGCGTCTGGTTCATCTGCAGCCTCATGTCCTGAATGCTGCTCAGGATCTTCTTCTGGTGCCCTGCTAGCGTCACCCCTATCCTCAGCAGGTCTCTGCAAGGAGAAGGTGAAGACTCAGCCCCCTGCCAGCAGCAATACCAGCACGTGGCCCTGCCCCATCTAGCTGCTGCCAAGGGACCGATCCGTCTTCATTACAGCCCTCTGCCAAGCTCCAGTGTCCCTCTAACACCACAGGGGACCGGATGCCGAATCCCAAACCTTAACTCACCTGGGAAAACCCCATGGCACAACTCAGCCCTCCATATGCTCAGGCAGGAGGAGCTGGCTGCCGGAGAGGTGAGGGACAAGGGACAATGTGCAGCAGCCCCAGCCCCAGCCTTCTCCCTCCTCTGCAAGCAGGGACTTACTCTGCAGTCATCTGCGCCACCAGGTCGAAGGAGGCAAAGCCGGCATTGACAAAGTTCTCCTTGTACCGTCCCATTTTGATGGCGTCCAGCCAGTCTCCCACGGTGGTGAAGGTGGTGTAATCCGGGACGGTGCGGTCCAGGAGCGGCTGGGAGATGCTAAAGGGCAAGAGAGCCACAGGTCACAGGGAGCAGGGGACAAAGAGGTGTAACTGGAAGCGGGGGAGATTTCTTATCCCTTCCCTCCCACATCTCTAGTCCCAACCGCCCTCGTGTTCCCCCGGGCTTGGGGGAAGTCCTGGCTGGAGACAGGGATGCCACTGACCCAGACTGGACGCTGGCGATGACTTTCAGGCTGGCAGCATTCCGGATGAGCTTGTCCAGCGTGTTGACGATCTGTGCAAACTTGGGCCGCAGGTTGCGGTCCCGTACCCAGCAGTCCAGCATCAGCTGGTGCAGCGCCGTGGGGCAGTCCATGGGGGGTGGCAGGCGGTAATCCTGCTCCACTGCGTTGATCACCTGCAGAGAGAGGCGCAGAGGCAGGCTGTGAGCCACCCGGGCTCCCACGGGCAGCCCATAGCTCCCCACTCCCCAGGGAGCACTTACATCCTGGTTGGACATGTCCCAGTAGGGTCGCTCCCCATAGGACATCACTTCCCACATGACGATGCCGTAGCTCCACACGTCACTGGCTGAAGTGAATTTGCGGTAGGCAATGGCCTCAGGAGCTGTCCATCTGATCGGGATCTTGCCCCCCTGCACGGACACAGAGTTCCATTATTTAGCACATACCTGAGGTGTCTCCCCCCACCCCTAGATCAGTGGATACCCCACGAGTGTCCCATACCAGGGAGCTGGTATAGGTGGGGTCGGCCGGGTCATCCTCCAGAAAGCGAGAGAGCCCAAAGTCAGACACTTTGCAGACCAAGTTGCTGTTGACCAGGATGTTGCGGGCAGCCAGATCCCGGTGCACGTAGTTCATCTCCGAAAGGTACTTCATGCCAGCGGCGATGCCTCGCAGCATCCCCACCAGCTGGATGACCGTGAACTGCCCATCGTTCAGCTGCCAGAGGAGAGATCAGGGAAGTTTGCAACATCCCAAACAAATTGGGGAAGGATCCTAATGTGCTACCACTGCCTTCCTCCTCCCTAGAGCCACCCCTCTTCCCCCACCCCACGATGTCTATGTACAGCTTAGCCCTGGTGGTGCCAGCACGACAATGCAGGGGGATGGAGAAGGAGGGCTCGGAGCTGCTGTCCCCCATGTGCTGCAGCCCCCACCCCAGGGCAGGAGGGGATGAATGCTCACCCGGAGGAAGGAGTCGAGTGCGCAGTTCTCCATGAACTCCGTGATGATCATGACGGGGCGGCTCTTAGTCACCACACCCTCCAGGTGGATAATGTTGGGGTGGTCGAACTGGCCCATGATGCTGGCCT